>NC_064923.1:542634629-542934629 GCF_023897955.1 Schistocerca gregaria
AGTTTCTTTTCGATCCAATGCCTGTACACATCCCTGTGAACTGCAACTCTTAGTAATTGGTAACTCTAATAAAACAATTCTGAGCCTACTAAGCAAGGCAGCAGTGAACTCCAACCTTAGTGAAGTACTAACACCCTCTCACATTGACTATCAGTATGCAATCCGTTGTGTTGATATCAAGTAAAATCATTGCTTACATGTGATTTATGAAGTTGAACTCAATGGTAAAAAGAGTTGTGATGCAAAATGCTAATGATTGTAGAACGAATAGCCTTTAAGAATTTCTCACCAAGTGGTAAGTGATGGTACGAAAACCAGTAGGTGCATACCAACACTCAGAAATCAATTGCAGCCTTTGTTATTTCACTTTTGTAAAAAATATACATGCATGATTTTACGTTGATTTACATAAAAATAATGTATTATTTTAAACAGTTAAAGGACTTTTACAAGCAATACTATACTTTTAAAATAAACAGAAATAAATTTAATAATCATGGATGACTGGAATTCGATAGTAGGAAAAGGAAGGGAAGGTAACATACTAGGTGAATATGGAATGGGGGTAAGGAATGAAAGAGGAAGCCCCCTGGTAGAATTTTGCACAGGGCATAACTTAATCATAGCTAACACTTGGTTCAAGAATCATACAAGAAGGTTGTATACATAGAAGAAGCTTAGAAATACTCTATAAAGTTTTAGATAGAATATAAAATGGTGAGACGAAGATTTAGGAACCAAGTTTTGAATTGTAAGACATTTCCAGAGGCAGATGTGGACTCTGACGACAATCTATTGGTTATGAACTGCAGATTAAAACTGAACTGACAGAACCAGAGGTTGTAGAGAGTTTCAAGGAGAGCATTAGGGAACGACTGACAAGAGTGGGGGAAAGAAATACAGTAGAAGAAGAATGGGTAGCTTTGAGAGATGAAATAGTGAAGGTAGCAGAGGATCAAGTAGATAAAAAGACGAGGGCTAGTAGAAATCCATGGGTGAAAGAAGAGATACTGAATTTAATTGATGAAAGGTGAAACTACAAAAATGCAGTAAATGGAGCAGGCAAAAAGGAACAAAAACATCTCAAAAATGAGATCGACAGGAAGTGCAAAATGGATAAGCAGGGATGGCTAGAGAACAAATGTAAGGATGTAGAGGCATACATCACTATGGGTAAGAAAGATACTGTGTACAGGAAAATTAAAGAGACCTTTGGAGAAAAGAGAACCACTTGCATGAATATCAAGAGCTCAGACAGAAAACCAGTTCCAAGCAAAGAAGCAAAAGTAGAAAGGTGGAAGGAGTGTGTAGAGGATCTATACAAGGGTGATGTTCTTGAGAACAATATTGTGGAAATGGAAGAGTATGTAGATGAAGGTGAAATGGGAGATATGATACTGCATCAAGAGTTTGACAGAACACTGAAAGACCTAAGCCGAAACAAGGCCCAGCAAGCAGACAACATTCCATTAGAACTACTGATAGCCTTGGGAGAGCCAGTCCTGACAAAACTCTGCCATCTGGTGAGCAAGATGTATGAGACCGGCTGAAATTCCCTCAGACTTCAAGAATAATATAATAATATAATATAATAATTCCAATCCCAAACAAAGCAGGTGTTGACAGATGTGAAAATTACCGAACCATCAGTTTAATAAGACACGGCTGAACTTTAGAGACGAATGGAAAAACTGGTAGAAGCTGACCTCAGGGAAGATCAGTTTGGATTTCGTAGAAACTTTGGAACACATGAAGAAATACTGACCCTTCAACTTATCTTAGAAAATAGATGAAGGAAAGGCAAACCTATGTTTCTAGCATTTGTAGACTTAGAAAAAGCTTTTGACAATGTTGACTGGAATAGTCTCTTTCAAATTCTGAAGGTGGCCGGGGCAAAATACAGAGAGAAAAAGGCTATTTACAATTTGTACAGAAACAAGATGGCAGTTATAAGGCTAAAGGGCATGAAAGGGAAGTAGTGGTTGGGAAGGGAGTGAGACAGAGTTGTAGCCTGTTCCCGATGTTACTCAGTCTATATATTGGCCAAACAGTAAAGGCAAAAAGAAAAATTTAGAGTAGGAATTAAAATCCGTGGAGAAGAAATAAAAACTTTGAGGTTCACTGATGACATTGTAATTCTGTCAGAGACAACAAAGGACCTGGAAGAGCAGTTGAACGAAATGGATAGTGTCTTGAGAGGAGGATATAAGATGTACATCAACAAAAGCAAAACAAGGATAATGGAATGTAGTCAAATTAAATTGGGTGACGCTGAGGGAATTAGATTAGGAAATGAGACGCTTAAAGTACTAAATGAGTTTTGCTATTTTGGGAGCAAAATAACTGCTGATGGTCGAAGTAGAGAGGATATAAAATGTAGACTGGCAATGGCAGGGAAAGCGTTTCTGAAGAGGAGAAATTTAACATTGAGTATAGATTTAAGTGTCAGGAAGTCTTTTCTGAAAGTATTTGTATAGATTGTAGCCATGTATGGAAGTGAAACATGGACGATAACTAGTTTGGACAGGAAGAGAACAGAAGCTTTCGAAATGTGGTGCTACAGAAAAATGCTAAAGATACGGTGGACAGATCACGTAACTAATGAGAAGGTATTGAAAAGAATTAGGGAGAAGAGAAATTTGTGGCACAACTTGACTAGAAGAAGGGATCGGTTGGTAGGACATATTATGAGGTATCAAGGGATCACAAATTTAGTATTGGAGGGCAGCGTGGAGGGTAAAAATCATAGAGGGAGACCAAGAGATGAGTACACTAAACAGATTTAGAAGTATGTACAGGGAGATGAAGAAGCTTGCACAGGATAGAATAGCATGGAGAGCTGCATCAAAGCAGTCTCTGGACTGAAGACCACAACAACAAAAAAAACTACAAGATTTTCACCTAATTAAGTGAAACTTGAGCCAGACATTTTCATAATTTCACATGTTTATGTGTTTAGGTATTTGAGGCAATGTATATATGCCAAATTGTTTCATTGTTTTTTGAAACTGCTTAAAATTTTGAGTGATTTTCTAAGCAGTATCATTCCATCCAGTTAATACCTGTTTAATGAATAATTTAGCCTAATTTACATATTTTATAGGTGTTCTTATCAGTTTTGCAATTTTGACTAAGAGGCAGTGATCATGCTAGAAATCTATATAATTGAAGCAGGTAATAAGTTTTATTTTAATATTTCTAAATGCTTAAATTTCAATTTCTTTCATTTTTTAGAGAGCTAAGCTGTACTCTTGCTCCCCTTATTGTTATTCACTTTTTTTTCATTTACATTTAAAAAAATTAAGTAGAGGGTGATGTAGGGAAGCAGCTTACTCACGCCATATAAAATTCATATGCTTTCCATTGTGTGCCAGCCTATTCTGCTGTAACCAGCTATGACATCACAAATGTTGCACAATACCTTAAAAGTAATGTAAATAATCTGAAAAGTTGATAGCATGTCAGGAATGATGCTGAAATAATATTGTGTTAAGTTTCAGTTTGGTAACTTAAAACAGTTTCAGAAATTTGGACGTTTTACGTAAAAATCATCAGTTCAACAGGAAGGAGCTAGAAACTTCAATATTTATATTCCAATTCCTTTTTCATTGTAATTTACTGGAAACAGCATGCTGGATCTCATAAAGTAATATTTTGGTTGAAATTCATGATTTTCTGTTTTTGTGTCCTAAAAGTTAGGAAGTAAGATAGATTAAGTAAGTGATTAGCTAAAGGATGTTTAGATTTAGGTAGAATGGAGATACAATATAATAACAAAGATGAGAGAAGTTTCAAAAAGTTAGTTATAAAACTATAGCTGTAGCGTCTCTCCAAATGGCAAGTTCAGGGCTCACCTATTGCGTGCAGTACAACTAAAATAATTCTCTCGCCAAAAGTGTTTAACCTAGCCACATTAGAATTTTATTATAGATGCTTACCTGTGTGCTGATTGCACAATTAAATCTAGAGCTTCATTGGCCTTCAGTGAATGAAGCATTTAATTATTTAGTAACTTGAAGTGGTATTTTATTAGCCCAGCGGCTAGTCAGTAAGGCAAATATTGTTGGCTGCACCTTCAGCAGTCTGCACTGTGGTTATATAAATAAGAGCGTGCGAGCTAGAGTAAGGCACCAGTTCTCTTCTAGATTTGTATAAGTGCGCACTCCGGGTTGGAAGCCACGTCGCATTTGTGCAGTTGCAAAGAACAGCCTTGGATGCTGTATTACATAACTCGATATGCACTTAATGAGTTCACATTGGGGTAAAGAGTTAATAATGAAAGGAATTCAGTGATTTATTCTCAGTTTGCATATGTCATATTTTCATGTGTCACCACAGGACAGACTTTCTACCATTACTAGCGTGGCATTTGATGAGTGTTAACATCAAATTTTGGTGAGCATTCACTTTGAACATTTACATCAATAACGGTTATTGAACAGTTTCATTATCTAGGGATAATAGGATCCATGCAATATACTCTTTATAGCTCTGATAGTACTATAGCTGATATGGGTAATTATTTGCCTGGAATTTTACACTTTATCGTTTTCAGAATACAGTGAATATGGTTATAATGAACTGCATTTTCTATTAATCCCAGACATCCTAAATCCTCAGAGTAAAGAACTTCAATAATAAATTACTTAAAGTCTCCATCAGAGTGGGCACAGTGAACTCTAAGTACAAGCATCATGTTTTTGCTAATCGCTTTCAGGTTGCGAACATTGTAGTTACAGAGCCTGTGTTGAGAACAGCAATACAAAAGAAATATAATAACTTAATTTTCCACCCGCTGCCCTACACCATGACTGCAAGGCAGGGGATGTGGATCTGAGCCATGTGCTTTTTCAGGTAGAAGTGTGAGTCCAGTATTATTGCCAATTCAACAAGTTCTGTCACTAGTGTGAGCTTCTGTCTTTACATAATCTCCACCAATGAAGCTTGCAAAATTCTCTTTAGAAACAGAAATTACTCCCAAGAAGATCCAAGGCAGTATATCTGTCCAATTTCCTCCATGACGCGTCAAGGCTGCCTTCAATGTACGGTGCCACCACTCAACCAATCTGTTGCTTTAGGTGTGGTAGGTGTGCAGAAATATTTCGTGCTGTACAATCTGCAAAGGCTTGTAAACAAAGCCAATCAAATTGGCAGCCTTGGTCAGTAGCTGCTGGCACCTGAGTCAGCTAGGCCACATATCAATAAAAGCTTTAGCAGTGGACTCTGCAGTAATATCAGTCAAATGTATTGCGAATACCCATACAGACACTCTATCAGTAGCTGACAATATGTATTTGTATTCCCCTAAAATAGAAAGGGGGCACACCAAGTCGAGATGTACTCATACATGTTGTAATGGGCTTGAAGGTTTATCAAACTGTTCAAATGCTGGGTCTTACTTCTTTCACAACCTATGCATGCTTGAGTCCATTATCTACAGTCTCTTTTAACATTTTGCCAAATGAAATGGCCAGTCATAAGTTTGATAGATGGGCGAATCTGTGGTGGGATAACCTGTGTAAGTGGATAAAAATTATATAACCCTTAGGTACAAACAGTCAGATGTGTTGTTGTTAAGTGTCTACATACTTGCACTCCAATGTCACACTGGTAGTATTGTCTTTGAACAATTTCTGGAGTTCCTCATCTGTACCTTGTGCTATAGCTAGACCCTGGAAATTGAGGTCAATAGATAGGGAACTGACTCTAAAGAAGTAATCCGAAACCACATTGCCAGCACTGCTGATGTTGACTAGGTCCATAGAAAATTGGCTATTTAAGTCCACGTGCAAGAAGTGCCAATGGCGGCATTCCTTGCTAGGGTTCTTGATTGCTTCCACCAGAGGTCAGTAGTCCATAAATATCATAAATTCACAATATTTAATAGCCACTCTGAAGAAACTGATGGCTTCATTTGTGGTAAAATGCTGACCATTTCTGCTGAGGAGCAGTACGCTTTCTTGAGAAAAAAATAGGGGTTATTGTTTTCCATTGATTTGCTGGGGCAAAAGAGTGAAAATGGCTAAATCACTTGCATCTGCTGCGATGGATGGATGTGCACCTACATCAGAGTGACTAATGTCAATTGCTTGTTATATACTGTCCTTTATATTCTCAAAAGCCTGTTGCATTTCAGGAGTCCACATGAGAGCATATTTGCTGTGGCTGTCTTTGCCAGTGAGTTTATCTGTCAAGGGAGCTTGAATCTGCACTGCTAGTGGTAGACGTTGTTTACAAAAATTAATGGTACCAAGAAATCTTCATAGCTCCTAGAAGCTCATTGGCCTTGTAATTGAGCTAATCACCACAATCTTCCAGCAGTGAGTTTAACCCCTGACTTATCCATAAAATGCTCTAAAAATGTCACCTTGTTCTTCCTGAGTTGGCACTTTTCTTCATTTATAACTACGCCATGATCTTAAAAAGTCCTCATAATTAAATCTAAATGTCTATCTTGTTTTATCATAGAGTATGAAGAAACAAGAATATCGTCAAAAGAGAGGGTGAATTCCCTCAAAACAGAGTCAATAAATCCCTGCAAGTTCATAAGCCATTCATACAAACTCAAAAAGCCCAAAAGGGGTAGTAACAGCCATTTTCAGATTACCTCTTGGTGCCATATGTATTTGATGGTGTGCTTTTCTCCAATCTATAACAACGGATCATTTTGTTCCAGCGTGTGCTTGAGAGAAATCTTATAAATTTGGAATAGAGTACCTGTCTGGTACAGTGCATGAATTAAGCGTGTGATAATCACTGTACAAATGAAAAATTTGTCTTTTTTTTTTGTACTAAATATATAGGAGATGACTGATTGCTGGCTGAAGACCTCACTGCTCCAGTTTGCAACAGGTCATCAATAATATTTCCACAGCCTGACATCTGTCCAGTGCTAATTTATCTGTTTTTGTGTGAGTAGGGATAGCCGTTCATAGTATGAATGTGTGATTAGTGCCCTGCACAACTCTACTTAAGGTGTTTCAGCTCTCATATGTCTTGCGTGTTTAATTCTTCACAGCTGAGATCCTGGTTGTCTTATTATTACACCTCACATCACTAACTAGTATTTGCAGGAAATGTTGATCTGGAGTACCCATTGTCATTTCTACTGTCTGGGGAGGTCATTGGTCCTTCTGTTGAAGTTCTGAAATTCTTTGACACAGTGCAAATAACTCTGCTTGGTGACGATGTACCTTGCTTCCTAATTCTATGTTTTCTTGAGCTACCATGGATTTATGCTGCTCTCCCTCTGTCAATTTGTTGTTCACAGTAGTGATATCACTTCTTAAACTTCTAACCTTGAGTGAAACGTCCTCTCTACTACTGAGTTATGCAGTGAATCAACATTCTCTTTTATGTGAGAAACCCATTTTTGTCAGGCCAATCTAACTTTACTTGAGCACTCCTGTAACACAATCTAATGATAAATGCTGATGATGTGAAATTCAGCGCAAATAATCAGCACTGACACTTCTGCCACTACAAAATCCTATTCCAAAACTGATCTCAATGGTAAATCTACAGTTAACCTCTAACTTGGGAGGCGAGCATTCATAACATAACTATGGATGTGGTGTGTTCGCAGCACCCTACATAAATACGATACTGAGGTTTTGATTTTTGTCTTATATTGTTTATTATACAATAAACATTGCATTGATATTTTATTAATTCATTTAAGTACAATTTTAATCTCTAAGGTACTCTTATAATTATGTGAAACTGATAAATCAATAACAGGTGTGAAATGGTTTCAAATGTTCATATACATACTATTTTTCAAATTAATCAAATAAGAAAAGCTTTAACCATTTTAAAATTATACAGAGAAGTTAACTGACAGAGCAACAGGCATATTTATCTAACTTGAAAAAATCATTCATGTCAAAAGTCTGGAAAAAAATCACATTTCAACGCTGAACATTTTCATCATCACTGAAAGTATATTCTGAATTGATACATTTACTGCAGGTGTTTTTCATATCATCTAAACACATAAATTGTAAATAAAATAGAAAGAAACTTCCACATGGGAAAAATATATTAAAAACAAAGATTCCAAGACTTACCAAGCGAGAAAGCACCGGCAGACAGGCACAATGAACAAAACACACAAACACACACACAGAATTACTAGCTTTCGCAACCGATGGTTGCTTCTTCAGGAAAGAGGGAAGGAGAGGGAAAGACGAAAGGATGTGGGTTTTAAGGGAGAGGGTAAGGAGTCACTCCAATCGCGGGAGCGGAAAGACTTCCCTTAGGGGGAAAAAAGGACAGGTGTACACTCACACACACACACACATATCCATCCGCACATACACAGATGCTTTTCAGTAATTTCTTCAGTAATTCTTCAGCAAGCAAGATACTAGTGTACCAGTTATCTTTTGTTATATTTTGTCCAGTTCCTTGAATCCCCTCAGTAAGTCTCAAAATGATGAATTTTCCTGAATTAGAAACTTGGCATGGCCCTTCAGGCTGTTTTCCCACATAGACTTCCATCTGAGATGTACACCAAGCATCACATAATGTCTGTATTTTTATTCCGTACTTAGCAGGTTTGTTAGGAATATGCACGAAAAAGGAACATTTACCTCTGAAGGGAATCAGTTGTTCATCAGTCATGGTGTAACATCCAAGGCTGTATGCATTTCTGCATTTTCGTTGAACAAGGTGAATACTTCCCGTATTGCAGCCATTTAATCCAGTTCATTACATAGCCCTCTATCCATGAATCTTATCAAATCTCAAACACCTCACAAGGAACAAAAATCTGTCAAGTGATATAGTAGTGTGAAATATTTCTTCTCCTAGTCCCTGTGAAGAAAACAGTTCTTGTAAATTCATTTTAGCTGCTCTATAAGAATCAGCAATTATAAGTAGTCCAATGAAAGATCACATTTCTATTTCATCTATTTTCCTGCACCTATTTTTGTTCTTGTAGAAGGCCTCAATGCAATCAATATAAAGGTTGTTGCACTCTGCTATTGAGTGAATTATTTGCTCATCTATGGACACATCAAAGCATTCTACAGCACTCTTGGTCAATTAATTTGGTACCAGGAAACTGAGTTACTATATTTCGCTTCCTTGTTCTGATATTATTAGGCTTAGGTGTAGTCATCCATTTAGTTACTTTATCCTTACCAAGCATAAACCTCTCCAATGTTGTTGGAAAGGATGAAGCCATATCTTCACTAGCATTGTCATCAGATTGATCACTTGCACTTGCATGATCACTTTCTTCACACTGTTCATCTTCATTGCCATCCGAATCTTCAATCTCTGGAATCTCACAGTCTTCACCTTCATTAAAAATTTCCTCCAACAGCCTTCTAAGACGTTTTTGCTCCTCCTCATATGACACCAGGTTGTACACAGCTCAACACAGAAAATTGCACTACTTTGTAGGTGGGGTGACATCAGCACACCAGCATTTAAAACTTGTTGTGTACAGTGTTGTGTACTTTTAAAAACATGAACAATGGTTTTGCAACAATGTGCATCCCTATGAACAAAGCTAAAAAGGCACTCAACGGTGTGACCAACATGCTTCACTAAATACCAGTAAACTTTTACATCTGGGGTGCTGTGAACACCCCAAACTCCCAGTTAAAGGTGTAATTCCATAGTTCCATACCAGTGTGTCATTACTCACCCTAATGAAAAGCCCTGTCTTTTTATGGAACCACACAACTTGTCCATTGGAACTGCACTGACAGATGATCCTGTCTCAATTATGAAATGCACCCTGACAACTTGACACACACAAAAATCTTGGGGTTTGTGTCCATCCTACAATGCAAAGTCCATACCTTCCTTATGTTAGTCTTTCTGTATTTTAAATCTCTGATGGTCATGGTGCTGCATTGGGAATTGTAGAGCATGGAAAAATGCATTTTCTTGCTCTCCTGCCAAACCTTGGGTGATACGAACATATCTGCCTGAGTGTGGAGGTACCATAGTTATTTGCATGCCCCCCCCCCCCCCCCCCCCCACACACACACACACACACAGTAACGGACTTGGGAGCAATGACTTTGCACAATGTTCAGTTGGCAGCTTTTATCACCTCTTAGTTAGTTAACAGATCACTACAGCAAGTGTGTCCCATGGAGCCTAACACTTCATGAAGCAGTCTCTGCTCAAAATCTTGAGAGCTCATACTTTTCTAGAACCATACTGTAACTGCTGGAACACTGTGGTGGGCTTCATAGAGAGAGAAAGATGGCAGTTCTTCTGTTGCATAATACTATCCAACTTAGAAACAGCATAAATTCTATCAGCCAATTGTAGTTTTATGCCAATAGCATCTTGCTTGTGAGAAATTGATGTAGCTCATAGTGATGATGGTAGTTTTAGCAACCCAATCCTCCATAATGTGTGGTCAGGAAAGATGCAAGAATTCATTGCACTTCAAAAATGCCACCATAACTGCAATGGATCTCTATGTTCCAGCACTTCTTCATAAAGCACACAGCTGATTTGTTGATCCAGTCTTTGGGCCACACATGACAATAGCAGTAGTGTAATAATCTCAGATGTAATTGGGGTTGGTGCAGAAGCAATTAAATCACTTAAGAGATGTGAAGTTTCAACTAAGTTATAGAGAACAGCATCAAACTTGAGTGTATCATCTTAAATGTATTAGCAATACAGAATTAGTTCTACGATATTAAATCATGTCTGAGGTTTATCCAGATGAACACCAGAAGTTTAGACACCATACCCACTTTAATTGTCTGATCACTAAGCACTTGTTGAATTTGTAATGTTCTGCCTGTTATTTGCAGGGAGACATCTGGGCATTGCCCAGCGCACATGAGCACCCAGAGCACATAATATTTTCTGCAAAAACCAGAGGGGTAGCAAGGTTGAGGCAAGCATCGTTCTAGCCCTGAGACCACATAATGGTTTCTCAACCAGCATGGCTGAGAGGTTATGTACCAGCACAGAAGCAGAATTGTCAGACAAGGTACCCTGTTCCTGCGGACAATTTGTGGTAAGTGCAGCAGGCATGAAGGATGCATTGTAGACTGACACACTAGAGAAATCATTATAGATTATGCATTGTTACCACAGCTGAGTGGCAGGTGGCACAAACCCCATTGTGGTGGAAACTGACCATCTTGTTGCATCTATTGTGGATGAAATGATGATTGAATGAAGTTTATTGTTAGCTGCTTTGACACATATGGAACAGCTTTATTGCGTCTGGTGAAGCAAGTTTGCCAGAGTAGGCCTTTGTTCATTGTTGTAACATGCAGTGTGCATCTTGAAAGAATGAACAGTCCACCGCTTTTGGGATCACCACTGTAGTTAACAGGTTACTGAGGGTTGGTAGTGAGCAGTCAACACTCACAATTTAGTATATCAATTATTTTATTGCAACTTGAATTGCTCACCAGAATCCCATTGTGTCCACTACAGTAAACCAAAGAGCTCTCCTCATGACTTCATCTTGCTAAGGAAGAACCTACATTTTTTCTTTCAGGTATCCTTTAGAGATAAATTAATTTTACTCGGGAATGTTTGTTTCAGCATGTAGCCACAAACAAAGAAAGGCCATTTCAACTTGCATAACAATGCAGTGCTCTCTGTCTTGGCTTGAAGCAGGAGGTTTTAGTTGCAATCTCTGACAGTGATACATCATTTTTGCCATTTGCCTTCCCCATATTGGCGCTGCATGTACACGTAACTTCAGTAAAGACCACTCCTTATACAATTTTGACAAACATAATGTGGCCTCTCTTTGGTACATTAGTTCTGAGAGATCCTGCATAGCAATCAGATCTGAGAATGAGTCTCTTGGACCACTAAAAGTTTTTGTTTGGCAGATTGCAGGAAGTGTGACAACCCTCACATGAATACAATGAAAATACAGATTTCATGTCTGGAAAATTTCATCCCTTATTTGAATCATTCTAACATTTGCTAGCTGCTCTTTGTAAATCATAGCTTAGGTTGCTTAGAAAGCTCACAGAAGTGCAAATGGCCAATATTTCATCAGGTAAAAACTTCGGCTATATAAAATAGAAAGAAACTTCCACATGGGAAAAATATATTAAAAACAAAGATTCCAAGACTTACCAAGCGGGAAAGCGCCAGCAGACAGGCACATGAACAAAACACACACACAGAATTACTAGCTTTCGCAACCGATGGTTGCTTCTTCAGGAAGGAGAGGGAAAGACGAAAGGATTCATCCCTATGAAATCCCCAAACCACCTTCCCTACCCTCTGGCTCCTCCCTTGCAACCGCCCCCGGTGTAAAACCTGTCCTATGCACCCTCCCACCACCACCTACTCCAGTCCTGTAACCCGGAAGGTGTACACGATCAAAGGGAGAGCCACGTGTGAAAGCACCCACGTGATTTACCAACTGACCTGCCTGCACTGTGACACTTTCTATGTGGGAATGACCAGCAACAAACTGTCCATTCGCATGAATGGACACAGGCAGACAGTGTTTGTTGGTAATGAGGATCACCCTGTGGCTAAACATGCCTTGATGCACGGCCAGCACGTCTTGGCACAGTGTTACACCGTCCGAGTTATCTGGATACTTCCCACCAACACCAACCTATCCGAACTCCGGAGATGGGAACTCGCCCTTCAGTATATCCTCTCTTCTCGATATCCGCCAGGCCTCAACCTCCGCTAATTTCAAGTTGCCGCCGCTCGTACCTCACCTGTCTTTCAACAACTTCTTTGCCTCTGTACTTCCACCTCGACTGACATCTCTGCCCTTACTCTTTGCCTTTAAATATGTCTGCTTGTGTCTGTGTATGTGCGGATGGATATGTGTGTGTGTGTGTGTGTGTGTGTGTGTGTGTGCGAGTGTACACCTGTCCTTTTTTTCCCCTAAGGGAAGTCTTTCCGCTCCCGGGATTGGAATGACAACTTATCCTCTCCCTTAAAACCCACATCCTTTCGTCTTTCCCTTTCCTTCCTGAAGAAGCAACCATCGGTTGCGAAAGCTAGTAATTCTGCGTGTGTTTGTGTGTTTTGTTCATGTGCCTGTCTGCTGGCGCTTTCCCGCTTGGTAACCATGACCCCATGATCTACAGCACAACAATTTCTCCTGTGCTGCATTATCTCCTGTAGACTTTTCAGGTTGAAATCCACTACTTCTGTGATTCCATCAGTTCATCCCACCCTTTTCTATCCTTTTCTCCTTGTGCCTTGGTTCTTACCCAGCATTATGACTTTTCCAGGAAATCATGTCTTCCCAGCTCACTTTAAATTTTTTCACAGTACTCTAATGAAGATTCCAACTGGCATAGTCATTGTTACCAAAAATCTTGAGAAGTTCTTGACCAATTCACTTCAAATTTATACACAATACTCAAAGAACATCTGGAGGGACACAGGCTGTACATTTTTAATACATAATTCTATGTATGTAATTCATAAAGATGAAACCTTGTTACCAAAAATATCTTGACTGATTTACTTCAAATTTTTACATGATATTCTAATGAACATTCAGATGGACATAGGCTAATATACTATCAAAAATTTTGGAAAGTTCCTGACTGATGTATTTCAAATTTTTATACATTATTCTAATGAACATTTGAATGGACGTAAGCCATATCTTTGCTTTTAAATATAGACAATACACAAATATATACTTAATACAGGAAGGAGAAACATTGTCACCAAAAATCTTGAACAGTTCTTGAATGATTTATTTCAGATTTTTCCATAATACTCTGCTAAACATTGAGATAGTTGTGTCTAGGAATCCTGCCTACTCGGTTTGCTAGACAAACAATCAAACAACTCACATTAATGAGTTTTATTACAATAAGAAAATTACAGTACCTCGGTTCGACAATTACACAGATATGTTGCAAGCAAAGAGCAACATACAAAATAATCAATCTTTGCAGTGACTGCTGATTTCTAACTGACAAAAGTCTGTCCTGTAATGCTGTCGAAGTGGTTAATGTTGATGCTGCTATCCAAGTGGCCAATCTTGAAGTTGCACCAGTCGGGTGCGGCACTTATATCCTCTTCACCTAGGAGACACTGCTGTCGTGTTGTCACCCTGGAAGGGTGGTCGGTCAGTGTGACAAAAGTCTGTCCTGTAATGCTGTCGAAGTGGCTAATGTTGATGCTGCTATCCAAGTGGCCAATCTTGAAGCTGCACCAGTCGGGTGCGGCACTTATATCCTCTTCACCTACGAGACACTGCTGTCGTGTTGTCACCCTGGAAGGGTGGTCGGTCAGTGTGTGATTGGTTGACCTCTTCTCACTTCTCACAGCCCACAGCCTTCTCTGCTCTAACATACCCAACTGGCATGCTGGTGCTTGACTTTATGCTGTGACATTTCTCCTCCCCCCCCCCCCCCCCCCCCCCCCCCCCCCCCGCTCTAGACTTCCAGTTGCACCCTGTCATCCAGCCTTTGCTCTGGTGGAAACATCCCCTGAAAAATGCCCAGAAGGGCACACATACATCTCCTGAGGCCCATACCACAATGTAGACGGTATTAGCCACTGTGGCATGGGTAGGTCCAGCTCCACTGGTAGGACAAGATGAGGCAGAGAAAGCGAAGACTCCGTCTCTATAGGGTCAACCCACATGTCGTGATGACATCCTCTGGTGGGTGCTGTGGCCGCCCTGCCCTCAGGATCCAAGAATCTGGGGGAACAGATACAGAAGGGTCACCATGCACATGAAAGTGGTGAATTTGATTTTGATGTTGGCACTGCAATCCGTCTGGGCCTGAAATGAGATACATGCATGTACCAAGCCGACGAAGGATCTTGTCTTGTGCCCACCATCTGCTGCAGTTAAAACCCAGAAAAAAACTATATCATGTGGTATGAAGCAATACTTGCAGTCTTCCCTCCTTCCTTCAGTGACGAATGCTGAGTTGGATGGAGCAGTGTCTGATGGTGGCAGCCATGAAGCAATTCTGCTGGCGATGGTCCATCTCTTGATTGCAAATAATAGGAGGTGACAAACAGCTGCAATGCTTGATCCCTGGCACGTGCGGTGCGAAGTTTGACCATCTGCTGCTTCAAGGTTCTGATAAAACATTCTGCTTTGGCATTTGACTGAAAATGGAGCAGTGCACTAGTTAGATGCTATATGCTACTGCATTCACAGAATGTTTCAAATTCATCTGATGTGGACTGAGGGCTGTTGTCTGACACTATGACTTCAGGCACACCTTCCAGGCAAAAAACAGAGGACAGTGCCTGAACTGTGCTACATGAAATCATCAAGTTCATACGCACAGCAGAAGGAAACTTGCCATAAGAGTCTACCACAATGAAACAACGAGTGTTCCAAAAAGGTCCTGCAAAGTCGATGTGCACCTGTTTCCATGGTGGTTGCAGCTTAGGCCAAGCAGACAATTTCTGTGGCAGAGCAGACAGATTTTCTGCACATGCATGGCACTGTGACATCATCTGTTCTATTGTTCCATTTGGGAGTCCATACCCCGCAAAGTACAGTGTCAATGCGTGAACTGTTTCATACAAACAATTCTCTAGTGTTCTTGGTGAAATAACTGCAACACTTCTTTTTGCAAAGCTTTGGGGATCAACACATGTGACTGTCCACTGTCATTTTGAACAAGAATCACACCTTGCTGTATAGGAAGTCTATGCTGATGTCCAAAGTATTGGCACACTACAGAGCTCTTTATTCTGTGTAATGAGCAAGGCCAAGATGTGCAAATTTATTTTAGCAAAACGTTAAAATCTGAATCAACTTCTGTAGCCTGTGCAATTTTCTTATAGAAAGACTGAAGCAGTCCAAAAGCCTGAGCATTGTGTGACAACATGATGTAACAGAAGTGTCAAAATCTGTATTGGGGCCAATCGAAAGACAAGAAAGTGCATCCGCTTTACCATGTTGAGCTGTCACATGATACACAATCTCGTACTGGTATTGAGACAACAATGAAGCCTCTCTTTGCAATTTTTGGACACTTCGAACAAGAACTGGCTTCATTGGATGAAACAAGGACTGCAGTAGCTTGTGATCTGTTACTAAGTAGAACTTTTTGCCATACAAATAGTGGTGGAATTTAGTGACATCATACACAATAGCCAGTGCCTCTCTCTCTATTTGTAAACAGTTACATTTAGCTTTGGACAATACTTTTGATGTGAAAGTAATAGGCCTGTCTTTATCACCAATTCTGTGTGAAAGCACTGTACTGGTTCTGTAAGAAGAAGCATCAAATTGCAACACAACTGGTTTGTCAGAATCGAAGTGAATCAAGTGTCGATCACTGAGCAATGTATCTTTAAGTTTTTCAAAAGCTTCTTGGCACTCATCTGTCCAAACAAAGGAGACATTCTTGCAATGCAAGTGATGCAATGGAGCTGCAATTTGTGCAGCATTCAATGTGAACCTCATATAATAGTTCATTTTCCCAAATACTGACTGCAATTCTGTGACATTATGAGGAACTGGCCGGTCACGTATGGCTAACAAATGTAACTGAAGAGGATGTACACCTTGACTGTTTATGACATAACCAAGATACTGCAACTCAGGTTTAACAAAATCACACTTGTTCAGTCTACACTTTAGTCCTGCATAACACAGAAAACAAAGCACACAAATTTGCAATGTATTCTTCACGTGTACAACCTGCTATGACAATATTGTCCAAATAGTTTGAACAGTTTGGTACTTGACTAGTCAGCTGTTCCAAATACCACTGGAAAATGGTGGGTGCAGAAGCACTGCCAATGGGCAAATATTTAAACAAACCCAAATGAGTGTTCACAACACACACTTTTGGAGATTCTTCTTCTTGTGGTATTTGAAGATATGCATCACGCAAATCAATTTTTGAACAGTAGCAGCCCATGCCTAATCTGTCTGTGAGATCCTCTGGGCATGGCAATGGATAAGTATCAATCACAGTTTGTGGGTTGACTGTAGACTTGAAGTCAACACAGAAATAAATGCAACCTGTAGGTTTGGGGAGCAAAGCCAGTGGTCTTGCATACTGACTAGCTTGTATGGGTGCAATAGCTCTGCTGTCTTGCAATTCTTTTAAGTTCAGCAGCCACTTTGTCCCGAACTGCAAAAGGAACAGTTCTGGCCCAGTAAAATTTGGGCTGAGCATTGTCTTTCATAGTAATATATGCAAGAAAATTGTTAGCCTTGCCTAAACCTTCAGAAA
The DNA here is from genome assembly GCF_023897955.1 of Schistocerca gregaria. Lineage (NCBI taxonomy): Eukaryota > Metazoa > Arthropoda > Insecta > Orthoptera > Acrididae > Schistocerca > Schistocerca gregaria. Next base: position 542,651,792 of record NC_064923.1, read on the forward strand.
AGAGTTCAGGGTATTCATTCAGCAAGCTAGCTACACTGACTTTGGCATTGAATGCAGTCACTGACAACAAATTGTCCTGAATTTGAAAGCCAAACAAATCAAGGCCAAATATGTTCTCACAATTGCATGACTGTAGCACAGCGGAAGTCACAGTTCATGTATACGAGCAATACATAGCAGCCAAAGTACATGTTCTGAGAATGGGAATGTCTTGTCCATTACAAACTGTCAAGTGCATGCTAGTTTTGGACAAGCATGAGGAGCCTAACAGTTCATATATGTTGCAATCCAGCAGCTGAAATTTCATACATTTTCCACTAAGATGCAAATGAAAAAAATGTTCATTGGTCTGGCATAACACTGAAGAAACTGTTTGTTTGCTAGTTGTGCTAATGCCCACATTAAGCTCTGAATAAATTGCATTGATTACATGGGCCTTGTGACTAGATTTTTGAGAGTGGGCAGAATTCTTATGTTTCTTCTGTTGCAAACATATGGATTGTACATGACACTTCTTGCCACAAGCGTAACACTGTGCTTATCTGAATGGGCAATCTTCGCGTTTGTGCCTTGCACAGCACCGAAGGCATGACTTAATTCTGTTTGCCTGTTTAGAGGACTGTTTATGTGGCTTGGCATGCACATGCTGTTGCTGCCTACTGGGCCAGTTATGAGCAAGGAAAGACTCAACCTGACAAATTGGTGGATGCTCAAATTTATCAGCCACTATGGCACATGAATCATACTGATCTAGAATTTGCACTAAATGATGAAATGATGGATGTGACTGTTTCAAAATCGGTTCTCTAAGTTTGACATCAATTACATTGTACCCAATTGCATCACGCAATGTAACATCTGAATGTAAAGCACCACAAGCACATTTGAATTTGCATTTCCTTGTCATACCCTATACATCTGTTCCCCCCTCACAATAAGTTTGTTCTGACCTTTTCTTGCAAAGAAAGAATTGGTACATATTCACTCAGTGGTCATAATAGTTAGTTTGAGAACCTATAACCTGATCATAGGAAAGTTCACTCGGAATGGTATTAGGAAACAATTTCTGAATGAGGTGAAAGGCTGCACTTCCTACCATTGACAAAAAGTAATGCAGTTTCACATTAACTGATACTTTGCGAGCAATGATGTGGGCGTCATACTGTTGCAACCACTCAAGCCATTAATCTGCTATTTCTTTAACTGGTGAAAAGGTGGCATTGCACTCAGAGCATGTTGCGCTGCATTAGTTATTTGGTTTGTTAGTAACTGATGTACCGTATTGATAAGGGTTGCAATCTGCTGCGTCTGAAACTGAAACATCTGTGTTAGCTGCAAAGTATCTATTGCTTGCAGCTGAGATGCCTGAGTAGGGTTGGAAGAGGTGGGTTGCCCATTTTGCAATAGGTAAATGCCATAAACAGACAATGCAAGCAGTAAAAATAAGCACACAAGCAAAGAAAATGTCTGCAATGCCCACCTGACCACACTGAATAGAAGAAAAACACTATAAGAGACACTGTTAAAACATGTAAACACACCCCCACAAAAAAAGACAAGGCAAAATTAAGATGCCCACAACAAAAAACAGATCTTTGGCACCTGTTGCTCAGGGTTCAGATGTTTACAGGTTGTCGCTATGTTATTCTTACGCCCCATCACCAATCTTGTTATGTCTAGGAATCCTGCCTACTCGGTTTGCTAGACAATAAGAAAATTAAAATACTTTACTTATGCTGACAATAACAAACTTACAATTCTTAACTTTGGCAATTACACAGCTGTATCTCAAACAAGGGCAACATATGAAATAATGTCTCTGCAGTGACTACTAATCTCCAACTGACAAAAAAGTCTGTCCTGAAATGCTATCAAAGTGGCTAACTTTAATGCTGCTATCCAAGTGCCCAATCTTGAAGCAGCTATTGAACTGGGCCACCACCATTTGGCATGGGGCTTATGACCTCTTCACCTAGGGAATGCTGCTGTCACATTGTCATCATTGTAGGCAGGTCGGTCAGCATGCAATTGGCTGACCCCTCCTCACAGCCTTCTTTGCGCCATCGTTCCCGACTGGTGTGCCATCACGTGGCTTTATGCCATAATACAGGTGAATATACACTGTATATTTATTATATTATGCTACGCTACAGAATCTTAATAGTCCATTCACAAATTAAAACTACACAAAATATTATAATTGAAGCTGCTATTCTCATAGGTCCAACGGCTGCAGAGGTGTCTCTCTAACCTCATATATCAATGATCCCAACCAATTTACCCATTCGTTTTAAGTAACTTCATACCCGAATCTAGATTCAATGTTTCACTTGCAATAACAATAAACAAGGCTCAAAATCATAAGGGGAATATGAGAATGGGGATGGGTGTGTGTGTGTGTGTGTACGGGGTTGAGGGCAGTGGACATAGAGAAGGGGGAGGAGGGGATGGCCAGAGAGAGGAGAGTGTAACCTCCCCCTCACTTATCGACCTTAATGACAGTGAAAAATTAAACCGCGTGCACCTAATGGAAATTTGACAAAAATCAATCGTCACCGAAGTTAATTCATTGGTAAAGAGGGCAGAAGGGGTTATATCTAAATGAAAGGAAAAATGCAAATGAAATTGGTGGAAATTAATTTTGGGAAAAGGGTATAATTAATAAAGAAAGTAAATGTGCGGTTGTTACATTAACAATTAATTGGCATTAATTAGATATTTGAGATTGGGGGAAAATTACAGTCGCCAGTCCTATGGACAACTACTATAATAACTGAAAATGAAAGATTAATGCACATATAATTAGCACTCAAAGCGTGGCAACTGAAGGTTGACACGTCTTGTGTGAAAACTGAATGTTTGTCAGAAGTAATAAATTTCGCTACACTCTGACTTAATTTAGCAAAAGAATTAATAAAACTGGAAAATTGAAAGTTAATTTAGTGACTGAACTTAATAGTGAACTTTGTTTCTGAAGCACTACGAAATTCAATAAAATAAGGTTAGTCTTGGGCTACCTCAACAATCATTTCAAAAGCTACTTGAATCAACGCAATTTCGAACTAAGAGATTTAACTTTGAACCTGAATTAAATGATTCTGGACAATTAACAATAGTAAAATTTAGTACGTACCAAGCTGAGCTGCAGTCACAAGTAAGCTAAAATATGGTAACAAAACTCGCTTGTGTAATGTAAATATTGTAGCCAGCTATGAATACTTTAATTGAACTTTGAAATTAAGGCATGGAATGATATTACTTTAATGCTGGCATTTGAATTTCAGCGACACTCGGGTTCATTCCGGAAAAGGAAGGGACCCTGCTTGGTAATGCAATTGGGACAATGAGCAACAAAGGTTTACGGTAAGTTGCTGTAATTTTGTGAATGAAACAATTTTAAAAGCTGAGGTCTGCCATACAGTTCTAAAACTTTACTTGCTTCCAGTCTTCCTTGTTGGTTGATTTAAGGTTTGAAGTTGTCGGTCGAGGAGGCGGCGGCAGTCACTTATTGTCGGCCGTTGCTGTTGCAGAAGCTGGATGTTGGTGCACCCTCTTCTTGACACTGTCACCAGGCAAAACGGGCTCTTGATGTGCAACAGCTAATGCTTCCCGTCCGCGACACCATGTCAGAAACTATCATAGCAAGTCGAGTGCAATTACATGCTGCCAAACCCCAAAAACGCAGCAACTCGCAGGAGCGTCACACAACACTCCTGCTCAAGTGCCCTACTCCTGCCAGACTCCCTCTCCTGCACTCCATGTGGCAGAGTTAACACTACCAAAGATCCTAAACACTTTGGTTCTCCACACGACCTAACGATGTAATCATTCAAGAGCATAGTTTTCCCTAGGCCAGACCCAGTGTAAAAATACAAACAATATTTACAAAATAAACCAATTATACATTGACATATATGTATATATATATATATATTAAAAACAAAGATTCCAAGACTTACCAAGCGGGAAAGCGCCGGCAGACAGGCACAATGAACAAAACACACAAACACACACACAGAATTATTAGCTTTCGCAACCGATGGTTGCTTCTTCAGGAAAGAGGGAAGGAGAGGGAAAGACGAAAGGATGTGGGTTTTAAGGGAGAGGGTAAGGAGTCATTCCAATCCCAGGAGCAGAAAGACTTCCCTTAGGGGGAAAAAAGGACAGGTGTACACTCGCACACACACACATATCCATCCGCACGTACACAGACACAAGCAGACATATTTAAAGGCAAAGAGTCTTCTGACCCATAACTTCTTCACTTTTGAAGGACAGACATACCAACAATTAAAGGGAACAGCAATGGGTACCAGGATGGCCCCCTCATATGCCAACCTATTTATGGGTCGCTTAGAGGAAGACTTCTTGGTTACCCAAGCCTGCCAACCCAAAGTTTGGTACAGATTTATTGATGACATCTTCATGATCTGGACTCACAGTGAAGAACAACTCCTGAATTTCCTCTCCAACCTCAACTCCTTTGGTTCCATCAGATACACCTGGTCCTACTCCAAATTCCATGCCACTTTCCTTGACATTGACCTTCATCTGTCCAATGGCCAGCTTCACACATCCGTCCACATCAAACCCACCAACAAGCAACAGTACCTGCTCTGGTCCTGAATCCCTGAAACATTACACCGACAACCTGAAAACAGCTTTCGCATCCCACAACCACACTCCCGACCTGGTACAGAAGCAAATAACCAGAGCCACTTCCTCATCCCCTCAAACCCAGAACCTCTCACAGAAGAACCCTAAAAGTGTCCCAATTGTGACAGGATACTTCCCGGGACTGGATCAGACTCTGCATGTGGCTCACCAGCAGGGATACGACTTCCTAAAATCCTGCCCCGAAATGAGATCCGTCCTTCTTGAAATCCTCCCCACTCCACCAACAGTGTCTTTCCGCCGTCCACCTAACCTTTGTAACCTCTTGGTTCATCACTACGAAATCCCCAAACCACCTTCCCTACCCTCTGGCTCCTACCCTTGTAACCGCCCCCGGTGTAAAACCTGTCCTATGCACCCTCCCACCACCACCTACTCCAGTCCTGTAACCTGGAAGGTGTACACGATCAAAGGCAGAGCCACGTGTGAAAGCACCCTCGTGGTTTACCAACTGACCTGTCTGCACTGTGACACTTTCTATGTGGGAATGACCAGCAACAAACTGTCCATTCACATGAATGGACACAGGCAGACAGTGTTTGTTGGTAATGAGGATCACCCTGTGGCTAAACATGCCTTGGTGCACGGCCAGCACATCTTGGCACAGTGTTACACCGTACGGGTTATCTGGATACTTCCCACCAACACCAACCTATCCAAACTCCGGAGATGGGAACTTGCCCTTCAATATATCCTCTCTTCTCGATATCCGCCAGGCCTCAACCTCCGCTAATTTCAAGTTGCCGCCGCTCATACCTCACCTGTCTTTCAACAACTTTTTTGCCTCTGTACTTCCGCCTCGACTGACATCTCTGACCTTACTCTTTGCCTTTACAAATGTCTGCTTGTGTCTGTGTATGTGCGGATGGATATGTGTGTGTGTATACCTGTCCTTTTTTTCCCCTAAGGTAAGTCTTTCCGCTCCTGGGATTGGAATGACTCCTTACCCTCTCCTTTAAAATCCTCGTCTTTCCCTCTCCTTCCCTCTTTCTTGAAGAAGCAACCGTCGGTTGCGAAAGCTAGAAATTCTGTGCGTGTGTTTGTGTGTTTTATTTATTGTGCCTGTCTAGGATGGAAATAGGAGAATATGCATTTAGGCGTTACATGAGGAGGAGGTTATGTATAGAGAGAGAGGGGGAGGAGGAGGAGGAGGTCACCAAAGAGGGGGAAGGGGCAAAGAGATGGGACAGAGAAGGGGTTGGAAGGAGTTTAGTATGTATATCCAATTCCCACTCATATTTAGCAATTGAAAATACTGCAGGGTGAACTGCTATACACACAGCAAAGTAACTGGAATCAGATATGACTGCATCAAGAATTTTCTAATTAAGACATGTTATTGCACAGAGTAGCAGATGATTAATCTGCTGTTTAGCAAAAAAAGAGCTTGGTGCCAAGCAGGATAAATAAAAAATAAGTAAAGGAAAGACAGAAAGAAGAAGAAGAAGATTATCAATATTTAGGGAGTCATAAGGCAATCAAATGTCAACTTTAGAATAAACCGTATCTCTACATCACAATACGTGCAGTTTTAAAACTTCCTGGTAGGTTAAATATGTGCAATGGATGATAAGACAAACATAAAATCTTTCCTGCTGCACTTCTGTTAATACCTCTCTTCTACTTACTCCAGGGGAGCGATATTTATTCCTACATCTTCCTGCCAAGAAATGCTACTCACAAAAGAAAACTGTAAAATAAGTTACCATAGTAACAGTAGATATATACTGGAAATGTGTGAGATTTTTATTTTCATTTGCAGGTGGCAAGTCAGGCCAAAGGATAACACACGTCTTCAAGACGGGTCATTGATTGCAGCAAATTTCCAAGAGGAAATAGCTGCTCATACACAAAAATATGTGTTACAGGGATCAGCAGCCAGTTCTGAGGAGACACAGAAGCCCTAAGGAGATCTACAAATACTTTCAATAATGCAGTTCTTCTTATATTACAAAACAAATTGGATGTTCTTTTAATACTGATTCAATGTTCGGTATGTGGACTCAATTGTTGGACATTTCATATTGACAAGAAGTCTTATTATACTTTGTATGGCACTGTATATTTGAAGAGTAAATAGATCAGTTACAAAAGCATTATTTACAGGAAGTTTAAAATTGTGGTATAGTTTCTCTCAACAGCAATACGAGTGCAGTTATATGCAACATGGATAACAGCCATATGTGAGGTCATGACAAAGAACACAAAACATAATGAAGAAACAGCCTTACAAATACCAAAGTCCAACATAACATCGAAGGCTTCTGTGAAATTTTGGAAACAAGAGGTAGATACTAAAAGAAGTAAAGCTTGGAGGATCGGTCATGAGTCACATCTGGATAGTCAGCCAGAAAGATTGGTAATGTTTCAGCACTTGGTTTTGATCAGTAAGGAAGTTTTGAATCTCATTTGATTCTGTAAGAACACTGTTGCAACAGTTTGAAGTGAGGGTATTTATCCCCATGCAGGACTAGCTCATTAGATAGCCATTAAAAAGGCAGTGATCTGGAACAGCACATCTTCTTGGCTGTGGAGCCTAGTATATCACTTACATCAGCAACCTTCAGGTAATATCATCCATAATAGAGCCTCAAAGAGACCTGTTTGTTGAGGGCTATCTAGAAACATACATTGCATATTGTGTTTGGCAAAAAGATGACAGATTTTAGTCAGAACATTTCCTGCGTAAGGCAAAAACACCTTGGGAGCAGTCTCTTTTATATTTACACCATACAAAAATGTCTGCTAATTGACAAGAAACCACTCTAAATTTGTAAGTGATTTCTTAAACTCCTAACAGAAAAAAACCTTCTTAAAAGAAAAAAAAAAGCACCTGACCTGCTTATAAATCAAATAAGAATAAAACATTTCTAAAGCAATTATCCAAATCAAGTAAGAATTAAAAAATTCTGAAGCAGTTATTCAAAACCACTTATTCAAAGACATTTTTCCTACACTAAGAAATTAATTGCTGCCAATTGTTTTCTGAGCATCAATTTTGTACTCCTGCTGTAAGATTTAAAACAGCTATCTGAATTTAACCAGAACACTGACATAATCTAAAATTGTGTAAGTAAATTTATACACTGTTAAAATTGCCATACAAAGCTAAAAATAATGTAAAAGAAACTACCTTGTTAGACACCCTATGTCGAAGAGACGCCAGCTGTGTTTCCATGTCTCCTTCACCTTCACGCTCTCGTGCCTCATCTGCAAGAATGTTTTCTGTAAAACAGATTACAAAATTAATAATAATTATTACTTACATAATGCTTTTTATACATAATATTTTTTTAAATATTACAGAACATGTCTTACATGCCCACCATTAACTCTCTACTACAGTTCTACCTCAGATAAAACCTACTTGACCAAAGACAATTTTCTTTGTGGATAGACATGTCACATAACATATCAGGTGAATCACTGATTTCATTACAAATGATTAAATGCAGGTACACTGACAATATCAGTAAATTACAATATTCTGCTGTGAACCTTGTCTTCTTTATGACAGGAACCTGAATCTGCTTCATCAAATATATAATGTGGATACTTTCTTACAATAACAGAATCAGAGGATCTTGCTCTTGACAACTTGGTCTCCAGTATGTTCATGTGCATTGCATTTGACCTCAATCTTAAATAATTTCTGTTGTTCTCATGTTGCTTACTGATGTCCTTCACTATTTTTTCTACAGTTTTGTTAACCCCATCTTCCTCTTTCCAGCATTTTGGCTTTATCAGAATAATTTACATATTTTTGTCTATCTTCATGGCTTTCATTGTTTTGTAACCTCTTTTTCCCAGTCAGCCTCTTTTATCCAGATTTGTCAGGTTTTGAGGTATCTTTTAATATAAGAGTTTACGTCTTGATACCTTCTTCTCTTTCTGCCACCATTGTCTCTTTTCCATCTCTGATATATGTATTATTCTGATCTCTTCAGCCCTAATTTGTCAGCTAGTGACTGTTCTCATTGTAACTTTTTTCCTCTCAAGTTTTAAAAATGTGTTTCATATTCCGATGTAAATTTGCATCACATATTAAACAGTTGTGTCTCCTCTGATTCAGAGTCTAAACCATCTTTTAGATGCTGATTTCACTACATGCTCTCATCTTTGTTTTCCCTTATCTAACAGAACTTTTAGTCTCAAAGATTTTTTTTACAAATTCAAAATTTATATATGTTACAGTTATATGCTGTTACCTTTTATTTTGATGAGTACACTATTTTCTGACTCCATTTAATTAACATATCTTTTCTTTATTTAGTTTATTTACTTATTAAGCATGTAATTCATGAAATAATTCTGTACAAACAAAAATATAGTCTGGTTAAAATGATGCCATCTCCATAGAGAATTAGACACTCATGTTCAGAAAAAACAGAACATTTTTAACCACTAGAGATAGAACATTTATACTTGGAGGACATGTACATTAGTATGTCCTGCAGAAATGATGAGCATGTCAGTCACCTCGGTTCAGCATGTGTCCTGTTGCCTAGGAGGCACAGGCTCTGCCCTGGGCCCTGATAACTTGTTCCATACATGATGGCTTTGACATCTATAAGGCACAAATGGCATCCTGTTGTATAGTCATCCTTGCTTCGTTCACCCTGGTTCCAAAGCTCACCTGCGGTGGTCAGCAATGGATCACAGCTTTGCACCCATTATTTCATCATATCCCGCACATATGATTGGCAACTAGTCTGTTGATCTGGTGGTCCTGGGCAAATGCTGACATCCTGTTATACCAAGAAGGCATATGTTGATGTAACAACATGTGGTCAGGCATTGGCTTGCTGAAAAGTGGCATCTGGGGTGTTGTGTAGAAAGGGTATGGCTATAGGCAACAGGATGTCATTCACATAAGTCACACTGCCCTGGACATGCACCACTTGTGGTTTGTGGTCATATCCAATAGCACCCCACATCATAAAGCATAGAGTTGGCACTGTATGTGCAAATGCAGTCACTGTGATGCTGCTCCGCGTCTGTGATGAACCAGAATGCAGCCATCATTTTAAAACAAAGAGAGCCTGGATTCTTCCAAAAACTCTATCTAATGCCATTTCTGTCTACAGTGACATGCTCCATACGCCACTGCTATCTAACATGTTTCTGCACATTCGTCAAAGGTTGGCCGAGAAGTGGACAATGCACACTCATTCCATTATAAACACTGATAGACTGTCACCCCTGATAGTGTATGATGCATTACACTGTTGCACCAGAGCCGAGGAGGACGCAGATCTGTAATGCAATGGCTTAGGATGAGGTGTCAATCTAATGAGTAGTGCCACCTGGCCAATTTTGTCATATTCTGCGGCTTTCTGTGAGCCATCCTACACACACCCATTGTACTGCTGAAACACTTGGTCCTACAAAAGCAGTAACTTCCTGGATGGATGTATCACATTCTCTCATGCTAATGATGCGCCCTCTTTCAAATTCACTGACTTGATGGTATGGTTCGTGCTGTGAGGCATCCTGCACGTCTGTTCAACTCACACTGATCCATTACCTTCAGTTTATAGTGACAATTAGAGCTGCAGGCATGTTTTACCAGTGGGTGGTGTTGCACCAGAATGTCAATGCTGACCTTGAACCCAAGGGTCAACATTGTTCAAATGCTGATCATTTCTGCAGAACATACTAACGTACATGTCCTGTGAATATGAACGTCCTATCTATACTCACTGAAGGTGTTCTGTTTGTTTCTGAACAAGAGTGTGTGTACTATTTTTTTTTTCATGGAAGCTAAGAGACTGCTCATGTCACTAGTAGATTCCTTATCTTGGTATAATATTGTGTAACTATTTACCAATTTTTAAATATGTCTTTATGCTGTGACAATTTTCATCAAAAACTCGATAACAGTGGTCAAGCAATCTACTTCAAATAGACACTACTGATTTTCGTGGGAAGACAAAAACTGTGAAGTTTCTGCAAAGCGTCAGGGAAAACAAAAGGAAAGGGAAAGAAAATCTCCACAATGCTGGTGACTGACGGGCCAATCGGGCCTGAATGATTCATCAGCCAATTGTGTCAATTCAATGCAGTATGCAGGAGTGTGCAGTCAGGATACTGCTCTACCAGCCTGATCAGCAGAACTGGAGCTGCTACTAATCAGTCAATTTCCTATCACAGGGCTGAGTGGAGCCAGTGTCAGTCCTCTGACCAAGGACAAATCTCTACCAGTATCAGGAATCAAAACCGTGTCATCTGCTTGGCAGTCATGTAGATCGACCACTCAGCTATAGAGGCAGGCCCAAAGGAAGCAACATGTAGAAATATTCTGAGCTGAGGAAAGAGTGAATGTAGATGAGTAATGGCTCCACTGGATCCTATGTTAAGGGGTTATTGTCCGATAGCACTATCAGTCTGAACCTACAGAGATGTGCTTGCAGCAAAGTTTTCAACTACCTGGCCAACATGATGCACTACAAACACGTTTCCATGTATACAAAGGCCAAACTCTATAACATGGATATGTCCAATAGTGCCAGATTGCAAATAAAGGTGATTGCAATGGCATGAGCACTATTAACTGACATCTTCAAGGAAGTAATTCACCTCCAGACCTCACTAGATGGATTTGTCCATGACAAGTGCATTCCTATAATTCTTAGTGATCATGCTGCTGTCAAAATATGGCTACAGACTGGTTTCCGAATGGAAAGGGAATGGTTGGAACTATTATTTGTCTGCTTTATAGAGACTGCCTTTGTCCCAGAAACACTTTTGAATTGTGTGTGATTTTAATCCAATATGGTCAGATGATGATATTAAATTAGCAAGGAGGTAGTTCAGACATTACAAGTTTACCAATGAACAACAAAATGGACTCAATTTCTTACACGTTAATGGTAACAAACTGCACTATATGAACAGTTGCTTGAACAGCTTTTGCCAAATAACAGCAGAAACAATGGGTGGGTGGGTGGGTGGTGGGGGAACAGCACCAACAACTAGCATCGCAAGAACCATGATGCCAGGAAACCACAGAAAAGACAATTCTCGAAGCTTATTCTGCAACTTCTGGAACAGAAAATGCCCTTGACTGTCCAACAAGTGCTTCCAGCAATATGTTCATCAACTGCAATGCTGCCTCCAGATTTTCCATCATTTGACAGTTAAGGTAGCAGAGAGTATCAGTTGTAATGGGACAAACAAGTATATCAACTGAATATTACAGCACTACATACCAGTATACAACTTGATAGCAAACATCTCACATATCTCTATATTTTACCTGCACATATTGCCACAAGCTATAGGACAGAATGCAATGTTAAAGACACCTGTAAAGCTCTGAGTAGCTAATGAAGTAACAGAGTAGTATTTCAAAAGTAACTTCTTGAAACAAATTGTAAACAAACAGCATATTTTCATATTCTGATGAAATATGTGCATTTCATAAAAAATCACCTTGTAAATCACACCAAGCAATATGTCTTTCCTTCTCATCCCATCTGGTAAGTCTCCCTGACCCAAGATCCTGGATGAGTTCTCCAAACTCTGCCCCCTTTTTTTAAATCTCACTAGTTCTTTTCCTACAACCCTCTTCCTTCCCGTTCAACCCTTCAGTCAAGAGAAGGAGCCATTGGCTCTAAAAACTTGCAAACTGTAATATGTTTTTATTTATGTGTGCTCTTCTGCCACCACTTGGTGAGTAGATTTTTGATCTACATTATATTTATATTTTCAAGCAATATATCTGAAACTTAAGGAAATGTTAGCTACAAAGTTCCAAATTTTAATTAAGAAGAAAATCAACATTACATGTTTTGCATCACTGGAGCTGACTAAAATATTATTTTGTATAGAAAACCATGAAATCCAAAATAACCATGAATATGTGTTAAATTTATACTTCATCCCAAAGTAAAAACACAGTAATAGAAACATATGTAACTGGCCTTTCAGGAACAAGCTTATGAAATGTATTGTAAATAATGTTATATTTTCATATTTCACTAAAATCTATTCACTTCATAAAAAAACCTAGCTTAATGAGCATATGAAGCAATATGTCTGGAGTTCATGAAAAACATTATTCACACAAAACCCACCTGTAAAGAAGGAAAAAAATTGGATACAAAGATTATTTTGCATAGTAACTTAAAAAATTCACAATTACAATGACTATGTATCAATCTGCCTATTTACTTGATGTAAAACTACTACAGCAAGAACTTTTTTAATTATTGTTTTTAATTGTAAGTCACATATTCCGAACATTTCAATAATTACTGTTTTATTTTCTCGAATGTTACACACACACACACACACACACACACACACACACACACACACACACACACACACACACACACACACACTCCAGAGGCAAAAAGGAGAGGTTTTAGTTCTAGAACAATTATGTGATCCTAATTGGTAATTCCAACTAAGCAGCCTGCAATAAAGTTATGATTTTGTGTAAACATTCAAGGAGAAATTTTTGGCACTTCGTCAGTCATGTTGTGAACTTTCCAAAGAAACACTGCTTGGTCCCATTTTTGTGTAAATGAGGCTATGAATTTCAAATTATCAAAGACTTGCAAGCATTTCAGGAATACTTGTGTTATAGATAAATAATTTTAGTAGAAAGTTGTTTATCATCAGCCAAGGCATGCATCTTAACAAGTGAAGGAAAAAAGCATCAGGTACCCTTCTAAATGCAGTGATTATGGAAGAAGACAACAAAATAACTCCACACTTAGGACATGTTTGCCTCAAATGGCTGCAGCAACCTGATAAGGCAAATTTTCAAGCTGGAAATATCTGTGAAACTCTAACATCAAGCCTGTGGCAGCCATCCCAAAAAATGTGTAAACCATTATTAAGCCAGTCCAAGCTAGCAGTACCCAGCATCCACTGGTGAGACTGCAGATTTACCATTAGACAAAATCTTGGGAACAGTGTGATCCGCATGGACATACACAAGACAAAGTACAGACCAGTGCCAAGCTAAGCAATGGGCCATTGTAGACAAGTCTCCAGGTGTATGAATCTGCTTGCCACAACCCATGTGGTGTGATCTTAATGGGAGCTTCCACAGTGTGTACAGAATTATTTAGACAGTGCTGTCAGTTCATCCATCTCATTATATCACAACCATGAAGTGTAGGGCACCCCACAAGTTGAAACACTGGTATCAGTTCCATCCATTCATTGTATATCATTTTTCCCACAGTTATGCGATCAGACCACATGGTCAATCACTGAGGAGTGTACACTCTCCATGGAACAGTGTTTGAGCACATCTATTGTGCAATACCCATTACTGCAACCAAACAATAGTGAGAGCACAGACTTTCAGCACTAGAAGATATTGTTGATTGGTTGTGTGTGTTTTTGGCACAAGTAAATGTACCATTGTGTGGCCATGTTTTCTGGCAATTATCATCATCACTTCGTACACCCTGAGCATACTGCGTGGGTGCAGCATTAAGACCAGCCCACTGCACAACTAACTTGTAAGCAGCAATCCCACACATTTCCACTTCACTAGTTAGGAACTCTCATTGGCTTGTGTAACGTGGAACTGTGAGTGGAGTGACACTGACATCCTCGTGTGTGGACAATACCTTGTTAGCAAATCAACAATTCTATGCTCATCCGTGAAACATTTGTACTTTGTACGACCTCTTTATTTTTGGTGTGTGTGTGTGTGGGGGGGGGGGGGGGGGGTGAATGTGTCTTTTTGTGTTAACTTTCTTTTTTTTTAATTGCTTACTTTCCCCTTGTGCAAGAACTTGACTCCAAACCATGATGGGACATTACAGGACCTGCAAAAGAGTATAGAAAACCTGCTAATGCACAATCAGAGGCCTGAGAGTGAGTTATAGGCACACCCTGCACACACACGGTCTTCACGTGCCTGGAGACAGCTCATGAAAATTTCGGAGTGCGAAGCCCACCATACTGACACTTCCTACTGCCGCTGGTATAGTGACAAGCACTGGATGGTCAGCCTGTCTCCATTTTGGCCTTGCAACACATTCATGTTGTCCAGGGAAGTGTAGGTGTTCTTCTTGAGTAATAACATACTGTTGCCAAATTCGGGCACGCCATGAGACAGCTCAACCAGAATTACGCCTCCAAAGTTCAGAATGTAATTACTACCCCATCAATGTAGTCCCCACATAAATGGTTGAAGGAGGAGTTGATCCATTGGATTTTGTAGTGGCGAGAACAATGAGTGCATCAGTTGCTGTGCCAACACCAGTGCAGCGACAAGAGGCCATCTAAGCTGCTGCATCATCTGCGGAGCACTGCACAGTGACATTGTTCTGAAATTGCTGTTGCGTGCTGTCTGGGTGTGCAGCTTCCCAGCACTGGTGCAAGCAGTCATAGCCCTGCAGACCAGCATGCAGCTGGATGCCATTGCCCGACTTGGCTGATTAGGTGAACGACAGCACCCTGTACTGCAGCAGTATCAGCCAGCAACACTGTTCCCTCACCTTTACAGTTACACATGCCAAAGGCCACACAAATGGCAGCTCTCAGCATGCAGGTTGACAGATTGTCACACTAGCAGACAGATGGCAGCAGCTATTATAGTGGCTCCTGATCCAGCTACTGGCAATCTGGCTCATGCAAGCAGTAATGCAGAATTAGCTGCTCTAGCAGTATTCTGCAGATGTCAGATTAGCTGCCAAACAGTATCTGCTGGAACTATGCCCACTTCAGAAATGATAGGAAAAAGTTCTGGCAGCCCTGATCACCCTCAAATGCCAGCTGCAACTGGGCTTAGATGCATTCGCTACAACACGATACCAAAGTATCTCTTCAAGGTGGAACAGGCAGGTGGTGTCAGATACCTTGCAGACACAGATTCTGACCTCTCAATATTCCTGAGAGACAAGCTGAGGCGCTGCAGGGCCATCAAGGCACTGCCTTTCAGAGCTGAAAATAATTCAACAACCAAAATGTAATGCACACACCAATGAAATTTGGATCTTGTACTATGCCACACATTCACATGAACCTTCACTGTGGCTGATGTCAATAAGCCAATCATGGGTGCAGATTTTCTCAGACACTGCTGCTTGCTGATATCACAAATGCCCAGCATACAAATGCAACCACAAGTTTAAAAATAGACAGACGCCAATGGCAGTCCGCTTTCTTCAGTGTAAAACAAATTATGTGCCCTGGACAGTACGCCAACATCCTTGACAAATTTCTGGATCTCACTCATCCAAATGGTGTTTTTAGGGATGTGAAACATTCGACAGTCCACCAAGTCATAACTATAACCAGTCATTCCAGTTTGTGCTGTCCATGTTGACTCATGCCTGCAGGCTAAATCCAGCAGAGACTGAGTTCGAGGCCACGCTGCAACAAGGCATTGGCTGACCATCGAGCAGCCCATGGTCCTCTGCCATGTACAAAGTCCACAAAACAGACAATTTTTAGCACCCATGTGGGGACTATTGTGCCTTGAACTCAAAACTGGTGCCAGGCTGGTATGCTGTACTGTACCTTCTGGATTTTAGTCAGGTAGATTCAGTAATTTTCAGCAAAATCAACTGTGTGAATGTGTTCATGCAAATTCCAGTGGCACCTGAAGACAATCAAAAAACGGCAAACATCACACCATTTGGGCTCTTAAAGAGCATGTACATGATGTTCAGACTTCAGAATGCTGCCCAGTCCTTGGAGCTTGGAGCGATATCTGGGTGGCATCTTGTGAGGTTTACCATATTGTTTCACATATCTTGATAACAACACAGTCTTCTCAAAGACATCCAAGCTCTACCACTGCCACCTAACAACTGTCTTTAAGCGCCTGAAAGACACTGGCTTCTTTATTAACCCATGAAATGAGTATTTGGGCCACAGAAATAGAGTTTCTTGGACACTTAATCATTCCAAGTGGATCCACATGACTACCTGAGTTCTTAAACATGCCACATTCACATACACATAAAGTTATGCTGCTACCTCGGCATGCTGAACTTTTATCAGTGTAATCTCCCTAATGCCACCACTGTGCAGGAGCTGCTGACAGCACCTTTTTGCAGCCCCACCATGAACAGAAGGACTTCTGTGTCTGGACAGATGCAATGGAGTAAAACTTCATTGAAACCAAATGAAATCTCATATAAGTCACACTGCTTGCACATTCAGTGTGCGTCACTGAACTGGCCATGGTGTTGCTGCTAGCCAGATCACCATATGTGTTGTGCTTCAGCAGGGCATCAGTAGTAATTGGCAGTCAACCAGTTTCTTCTTACAGAAGCTATCAACATCGTAGTGCCCTTGGAGTTCCTATGACTATCAGTTGCTTGTGGTGTATGAGGCGATAAAATATTTCCGCCCATCAGTAGAAGCTCGTTCCTTCATATTTGCACCAACCACAAGCTGACCATTCATGCATTCTGGGCCAACAACACCAAATGTTTGCTGCACCAATCCTAGCAGTTGGAGTATGTGTCACAAGGCTCCACAGATAATGCCCATATTCTCTTTCAGGATACGCAACATCATTGCCTACTGTTTGTCCCACACTTGTGCCATTGTCTCTCCTCCTGTAATGTTTAAGGACATTGCCCTCAAACAGGAGAGCAATGAACAGCTGAACGGTCTCCATCACGATGCTTGAAGCAGCGTACGACTCAATCTAGTGCTCATTTCCAGCTCCTTCCATAAGATTTGATGTGATATATCAACAGGCACAAACAGCCTGTTTCTCACAGAGAAATTCTGGTGCAGCACTTTCAATCAAATCCACAGACAGTCACAACCCGGTGTCAACACTACCATGTCACTCATCACCAGTCATTTCATCTGGCCACAACTCCAGAAACACTGTTGTCAATGGGCATATACCTGCACCAAATGCCAAAGAGTCAAAGTCGAGAGGCACATCCGTGGACCTGAAGCGCCTTTCCTGACTTGACACTGTGCTTTGTGCATGTCCAAGTGGACATCATAGGCCCATTTCCTCTGTCCAGTGACAAGTGGTACCTGGTAAGCATGGTGGACCATTTTGCTCATTGGCCAGAGGCAATGCCCATACCTTCCATCACCACTGAGACTGTTGCTACAACGCTTGTTGACATCTGGATAGTATGTTACAGATGTCCCAGTTACACCACAACAGACCGAGGATGCCACTTTGACTGCGCACTGTTCGCCACTAGCTACATGTCTACTGACATGCTGGACTGGCTCCATAGCATGCTGAAAGCCACCCTCACTTGCTACTCCTCAGCCTCCAAGTATCATTAAAGGAAGAAATCAGTGTTTCACTAGTCAATCTCATCAATGGACATTGCACCATTTCTGGAGATTTCGTGAGGAAAGTACCACCACCACACAACTCCTAGACCCTACTATTGCTCCAATTATACGCACCTACGCAACATGTCACCATCAAAGTATTTGTACATGCCGATCTGCAGAGCTGTACATTTATAATGCTGCATGTCAGTGCAGTACAGCCACTATTTCAGCCACCCTACTTTAGGCCACACTGTGTGGTCACCCACAGCAAAAAACATTCGACATCGCACACAATGGCAAGCCAACTACAGTTTTGATCGACCAAGTGATGGTGGACACATTTTCCACTCCAGCAGCTGGTCATTTCTTTGATCCATGGATACCAACAGCTTTTATGACACCACCATGTATATCTCAGTGTCCACCCACCTTGCCCAGGGAGCCAGCACAACTGTCCAGGCTGCACCCACCACACCCATACTGACCACACTCTTCCCAGCCACCGGTTGACCACATCCAATGTGCCAGCCGCGGCATCCGTATCAAATGCCCATGCTATGTAATAACGAAGTCACACAGTGTGATGCACCCGCATGTGCACCCCAACCATCATACAGGGTTAGAAAATGCCCCCCCCCCCCCCCAAAACTGCTGCTTGCTGTAAATATCCTATCCCCAGAGAATTGCATCATCAGCTGATCTCCTGTCCAGCTCCAGTCATCACCTCCCATTGTCCATCACAGCTCTAGGCCCACATTCATGCCCCTTTGCCTCCATCATATTCAGCTTTGAGGCTGGATCAAAGCTGTCCCTGTTTCTGTGTTTGCATTTCCACTGTACTCTGGATTTTGCACACAATGTCACCATCGCAATTCTAGGACCCACCATCGAGTTGAAACAACACAACACTTGCGTGAGTTAGGATACTTCATGCAAAACCCCCTACCTCTGCTGTCTCTATCATCATGGCCAGCTTGACTGCCACACCATACTTACATGTCAGACTGTCAGTAAACTTTGAACAGCACTACTTTATTAATGTTTTATTTCATTATCTTCTATGCAACTTGTGAATGCTTTATTTCATTACCTTTTATGAAACTTGTGAATGTGCTGCTTCATTATGTTAACTTCCACTCAGACTTTGCTTATGTGTTAGTGTCCTTGACATGAACCACATATGGCTATGGACTGTGAGCACCCTGTGACCACTTTTGCTAGTGAGATGCTTGTGGACATGTTCACTGTGTGTTCTACCAGCCCATGAGCTTAAGTCACTGGCTGCCAACCTACCACCATGGACCAGCCTACCACCATTGTTCTCCCATTGATGTGACCAGAAAGAGCATGAGCTGCAAATATACTGACCGCGACCTGATTGCTGGCCCCTTCTCACAGCTCCTGAGCTCCACTCTCCAAGGGGGAATCTTTGGGGCAGCCACACTGAGAAATTTGTGAGCTGTACAAGATAGCAGTGCCCAGCATCCAATGGTGCACCTGCAGATTTATCATAGGCAAAATTTTGGTAACAATGTGACACATGGGCGCACACAAGACAAATCAGGGATCAGTGTAGATATGTCTCCAGGTGCGTTTTTATAATTTCCATGGGCCACGTGGATTGAGCTTAACATGAGCTCCCCCAATGAATACAGGACTATTTAGACATTGCTGTCCACTCATCTGTCTCATTACACTGCATCTGCAAAGTTCACAGCACCTTGTGGGTAAGAAGATGGTTATCAGTTTCATCCAGTCATGCATCCATTATTTTTCCTGTGGTTACATGAAAGGGCCATATGCTCAACCACTAAGGAGTGTAAAACACCCTACAGGAAGAGTTTTCAAGCAAATTTATTGTGCAATGCCCATTACTGTGACCATGTGATCACAAAAGCATGAACTTTTGCCATTACAAGACATTGTTAATAGGTTGTGTATTTCTTTGCCACAAATAAATGTACCATTGTGTGTTGTTTTCTGTCAATTACTGTCACCATGCCTTACACCCTAAGCATGGTGTGTGGGTGTGGCATAAGACCAGCCCATTACACCAGTAACTTGTAAGTGGTGATTCCACATGTTCCCACTTCAAGCTTATCATTTCAAAGCTTTTAGATGAAAGTATACATTTTCAGCAAATAACAAAGCAATTACAGTTTTTCACATAAATATAAGAGGACTTGCAAGTAAAGCAAATGAAATTTTTGTTCTCTTAGGGGATCCACAAAGGATTTTTAGTGAACATCACCTGAGAGATGCTGGGAAGTTGTAGTTGAGTGATTACTGTCTAGCTACACATTATCCTGGAACTACCTTGGAGGAATTTACTTAAAAAGTGACATATCATACAGAGCATACACATCATAAACAGGTTGAAATATGTGGAATAGAGATTATTATAAATGACTTGTCAGTTTTAGTTTTAGCACTTCACAGAGCTTCTACAGGAAACAAGAATGTCTTCCTGAGGCACCTAGATTTTTTTAATTCCCAACTATGATAAATTTTCTAATGAGAGCAGTAGTGAAGTAGATTTACATCTACTTAAATCTTTTAACATAATGATAGGAGAAAAGTTTCCAACTGGGATTACTAATATCTATCAAAGACTGATTGCCAACATATGTATAGAAATTCAAGAGTAAGCAGTATCAATGGATGTCCAATTGTGAATGACCTATCTGACTATAATGGTCAATTGCTTACACGCACTGACATCAATGTGTGCAACAGTTTTGAGTGTTGTCGGACACCTTTTATGACAATAAATGATGAGATGCTTAAAAAGCTTAACTACAGCTGGCAAGAGGTAGACTAGAGTCAAGTTTGTAAATAAAAGTGTAATACATTTTTAAATGAATCCATGCCTTCCTTTGAACCCCATCCCCCTCCTCCTCCCAAAAAAAAGAAGGAAACTGACGTAGCCACTGACAAAAAATGTGGCTCACTGCAGGAATAAAATCATCCTGCAGATCAAAGAGGAATGCTAAATAGTTTTCTCAAAACTTGAAATGACCCAAAGAATCATCATAATTAGAAATTTTAATCTAGCATCCTGAAGAAGGTAATAAATTAATCTTCTATGAGTATGTGTTTAAAATCTGAAAATTGAGAACTCAGAGAACAAAATAAAAGTAATTTTGAATGTGATAAAAAGGGAAATTGGCAAAAAAACAGAGAACATAACACAGCAAGTAAACAAGGTAACAACGTATTATAAAGAAACCAGAGATGATCACAGAAATATTGAACAAAATTTTGTGACAGCAGCAGAGAAGGCAGGCTGTAAAGGACCTGTATATGAAGCAATCCCTTTTCTACAGAAAGGTTTCAGTATTTCAGCAAACAGACCCGAAAAGATATCCTTACCTGCCACTGAAAGAATAAATAAATCATTAAACATAAAAAGTCCATTAGTGTGGACAATATTTCTATTAAAAAACTGAAATATTGTTATAAATATGCAAGTCCAGTCTTACACAACATATTCAATACATTTCTGCAAGAGGGAACTGTCCCTCACAGACTAAACCTAGGTGTAGTGATACATATCTTTTAAAAAAAGGAGATAAATAGTGTACATAACAGATAAAAAATATACTGTATGCATTCCCAAACTATTGCACAATCTCTCTTTTAGCTCTCTTTTGAAAAATTCTTGAAAAACTTGTGCACAGAATGACAGGCAGTCATCTCAACTTCCACAATATCTATAACAAAAATCAGTTTGGATTTTGTGCTTGTCTCTGTACTGAACAAGCAAGGTTCTCTTTCAACAATCAGGCCTTCAGCTGTGTAAACCACAAAATTCTTTTGAAACAGACAGAATATTATGGTTTAGGTGGTACTGTTGGTTCACCCATACCTAAAGGACCAAAAGCTGATTGTAATTCTGAATGGCTCATCCAGAGAACATGCCTCACCTGAGTGGGAGACCTTAAATTACAGTACACCACAGGTCTCTGTTGTAGGGTGAGAGCTATTTCTTATTTTCAATAATTAGCTCCATCTTTGTCCTGATTCTAAGAGTAAATTTACACTTTTTGTAGGTGATACTACAATTCTAACTGGTGAACTGCCAGATAACAATCTTTGGCAAACAATGAACAAAAAGTTTTCATTAATATTTTATATTGGTTTTCATCAAATGGTTCCTCACTCAATGCAGGTGAAACACATAACATGAGGTTCCATACACCACAAATATATCTTGAAACAATTAGTGTACTCCTCACGCCATATTTTCCTTGGTGACCTTTGTCTGTAACAACTTTTCTCTATACAAAGACAACAGTGAATATCTGACTACAACACAAGAACCAAAAACAGTCTGTTGATTGGACTGAAAAGTCTAAATTGGGTTCAAAATAGAATTTATTATTCCAGCATTAAGCCGTTTAATGCTCTCTCCCCACATACCAAATATCTTAATAATAATGACCAAGAGGACTGTGAATCCTATGTCAAGGGATTGCAAAAACAGTTCTCAGAGTGTAAGGTAAATGACACATTCAGCCTGAAAGCATTTTTTTTTCTGTCATGGTTGGGCCCAAACACTTTCAGATATTATGTAAGGTGGCTTCAACAGCAGACTTTGACTTACTGTCATGTGACTGGAAGTCTCTTTGCAGAGGATACTCCACCAAGTATCTACCCTCAATTGATGCACTTCATTATCCAAAGGCCTGTACAAAATTTCAAGCATTCTTAGGAAGATTAACCACTATGCTAAACCCTCAAACAGAAGACATAAAACATCCTTTCAACATGCTTGTTACAATGGTGCCACCTTCTTGTCATCTGACACATATCACTATGCATTCCAGACACTAAAGTAAAAGTTACGCTCTGGATAAATACATTCCTTGTATAATTTCATGATAGCAGGTGATGTGTCTCAGTACAATTTATGCACAGTCCCTCATCAACAGAAACACATTTGGCTCTCAGCAGCCTTCACTTCATTTCAAAGATGTTAACAGCATATTAAAGGCATTAATATCTATGTACGACTAAGTTTCATCTGATCACAGATCACAAGCTGCTTCTGTACCATTTGGCCCAGTAGAAAACCTTACTGGAAAAAAAAAAAATGCTTCAGATGTTGACATAGTGGGTTCTTTTCCTGAATTCATAGTACTACAAGATATATTTCAAGACAAGAAAGAAACACAGAAATGCCAACACACTGTCCTACTTACCCATGGGACAGAACTCAATCGTCACAAAGAAAGGGTAATATGTTTCCAATTACTTTATGAGCCCTGGGAAAATACTTCCCAGTAACATCAGTCTTACCTAAGTGAGGCACAATGACAAAGTTTTTTGCCCAGTTCTTCCTACCTGTTGTGCCACCAACTAGCTATTGCATGCAGCATACTACTTAGCAGTGTAAACAGCAAGCAACATTGTGTAATCATTCCCATAACTTTGAAGTAAGAAATTTTTCCTGTATTGTGAAGTCACTGGGGTATGACACAAATGAACAGTCTGGCTCAACATAATGTGTATTGGCCACATCACACGAAAGATATCAAAATGCTAGTATGCAAAAGCAGGCCTGATGTACCCTGGGAATGAGTACACATTGATTTGCCAGGACATTTATCAGTTCCACATAATTAGTGGTGGTGGATTCAGCGTCAAATTTTTCAAACATCAGCAACATGGTATCTACCACTGCTCATTGAAGGCTGCCCCAAACCATGGTTTTGGATAAAAGATCACAATTCTGATCCCAAAAATTCTTGGACCCTCAATACTGTAGAGTTCTTCAAGGGTTACCTGATGTGCAAAGTCACCAACAGAAATGGCCCATAATGAATTCATCCAAACTAAATGTGACTATGGCGGTCTCACATACCACCACCATAACCACCACCCTAGACATCATTTGGCTCAACTAATGTCAAGCCCACATCTGCGTCCAGGTCCTGATCTCTCCCTAGACCACCAGCATAGAAACTAGCCAGAATTGTCTCACTGAATACACCTCACAATGGTTCTCCCAAGAGAAGGAAATGCTCGATGATGTTACACGTTGTAGCAGCATCCTGATAGCGCTAAATGTCCCAAGAGATGTACTTACTCACTGGCCATAGTATGAACACAGGACATCAAAATGAACAATGTTTCCAAAGCAAATCTACACGGTGTGCCTCCAGGATTGCAGACTGCATCAGTGACAAGCTACAAGATCTGTAGCCATTCAGCCTCTCTTAAGCATACCTAGCCTCTGGAGAGTTGAGGGATTATTACCAATCATGCTGTTGATAAACTCAAAGGCTTTTGATTGTATAAATCATGGAATACTTGTAGATAAGCTCAAGTACTGTGGTATGAATGGGGCAGTGCTCAGATGGTTTAAATCATACCTAACTGGAAGAGTGCAGAAAGTTGAAATAAGCGTTTCACATAATATGCAAAAAACTGGTGATTTATCAAACTGGGGAACAATCAAGAATGGGGTGCTGCAAGGTTTGGTCTTGGGTCCTCTGCTGTTCTTAATATATATTAACGACTTGCCATTTATATTCACGAAGGTGCAAAGCTGGTACTTTTTGCTGATAATACAAATATAGCTATCACACCCAACAGACAAGAATTAACTGGTGAAATTGTAAACAATGTTTTTCAGAAAATCATTAAGTGGTTCTCTGCAAATGGGCTCTCATTAAACTTTGACAAAACACAGTATACACAGTTCCAAACAGTAAATGGAATGACACCATTAATAAATATAGACTTTGAACAAAAATTGGTAGCTAAGATAGAATATTCAAAATTTGTAGGTGTATTCATTTATGAGGGGTTGAACTGGAAAAAACACACTGAGGATCTGCTGAAACGTTTGAGTTCAGTTACTTATGCTATTAGGGTCATTGCAAATTTTGGCGATATCCATCTCAATAAATTAGCTTACGACACCTATTTTCATTCCCTGCTTTCATATGGCATCATATTCTGGGGTAACTCATAATTGAGTAAAGGAGTGTTTATTGCACAAAAGCGTGTAATCCGAATAATTGCTGGAGCTCATTCAAGATCATCCTGCAGACACTTATTTAAAGAGCTAGGGATCTTCACTGTAGCCTCACAAAATATAAATATATATATATATATATATATATATATATATATATATATATATATATATATATATATATATATATATATATATATATATATATATATATATATATATATATATATATAGAAAGAAACTTCCACATGGGAAAAATATATTAAAAACAAAGATTCCAAGACTTACCAAGCGGGAAAGCGCCGGCAGACAGGCACATGAACAAAACACACAAACACACACACAGAATTGCTAGCTTTCGCAACCGATGGTTGCTTCTTCAGGAAGGAGAGGGAAAGACGAAAGGATGTGGGTTTTAAGGGAGAGGGTAAGGAGTCATTCCAATCCCGGGAGTGGAAAGACTTCCCTTGGGGGAAAAAAAGGACAGATGTACACTCGCACACACACACACACATATCCATCCGCACATACACAGACACAAGCAGACATATTTAAAGGCCTCTCCCTTAAAACCCACATCCTTTCGTCTTTCCCTCTCCTTCCTGAAGAAGTAACCATCGGTTGCGAAAGCTAGCAATTCTGTGTGTGTGTTTGTGTGTTTTGTTCATGTGCCTGTCTGCCGGCGCTTTCCCGCTTGGTAAGTCTTGGAATATATTCACTAATGAAATTTCTTATTAACAATCTGAACAAATTCAAAAGTAATTGCAGTGTCCATGGCTACAACACTAGGAGAAAGGATGATCTCCACTACACAAGGTTAAATCTAACTCTGACTCGGAAGGGGGTAAATTATGCTGCCACAAAAGTCTTTGGTCACTTACCTCATAGCATCAAAAGTCTGACAGATAGCCATATAGCATTTAAAAGGAAATTAAAAGAATTTCTTAATGGCAACTCCTTCTACTTATTACATGGATTTTTGCATAAAGTAAGTGGGTAATTTCCCCAACCCCCACCAAAAAAAAAAATAAAAAAATAAAAAAAAAAAAAAAAAAAATTTAAGTGTCATGTAATATTTTGTGAAATTTAATTTTGTATAGACACCATTTATTAACCTGACATGTTCCAAATCATTACAAAGTGTCATATTCTTGATCTATGGAATAAGTACTAATCTAATCTAGCTATGGGTTGGGTTTGGAGTGGATATTAATGGTTAAGAGTATCATTTGGCTACTCATCTATGGACTGCACAATTTCCTCAGTGTATCCAAAATCCACTTTCATCAAATTAAGAATACCATTTATAGAACATCTACCACTACTATTCTTCAACTATTTTACAATAAGGAATAATAATTTTAGGTTGTGCAGATAAGATTTCAAATTTCTCACAAAGTTTCATGCTGTGTAATAATTTATTGCTACCAGACATTACTCTTCTGCCTCTTATTTGGAACTATAAAACAGTTTGCACAGTTTGTCAAAGCACTGTCCACATATCCATTACTTAGCTAAAAGTACAGCATGTGACAAACAGAATAAACATACACTGTTAAGGCTTGTTTGGTAGAACTCTGGACATTGAGAGAGAGAGAGAAAGAGAGAGAGAGAGAGAGAGAGAGAGAGAGAGAGAGAGAGAGAGAGAGAGGTGCATGGACACAAAACAGATTTCTTTGGATCTTAGAAAAATCTCATTTTTGTGCTAAACTATTTCAGTCACTGGGATGTTTAATTACAGTAGGAAAGTCAAACAGAACACAAATACTTTAAAAGTAAAGGAAACCACTCACAAAATCTGAAGCATTGAACTGCTCACAGGGACACAAAAAATCCTTTATCAAGCCAGAGTATAAACACACACACACACACACACACACACACACACACACACACACACACACACACACACATGCCTGTTCCATTACAATGCACTGCCTGTACACCAGGATCACAGTTTGTCGAATAGACTAGGGTAAGCAGACACATGGGCTAGGCATGTGGGCATGCATCTGTGCTGTGTTCAAGATGATGGGGAGCAGCGCACAATGAAGGTAATGTGGAGACAGGAACTGGGCGGGGGGTTAGGACCGAGGAAGGGGAAACCGTTGAGTGGAGGCTGTGGGGACAGTGGGTTAATGGAGGTCGAGACCAAGATGGTTATGGGAGAGAGAATGTCTTCTGAGAATGACTCCCACCTGCATGATTCAGAAAAGCTGGTGATGGAGAGAAGGATACAGATGGCTCAGGTTGTGGAGCAGCCATTGAAATCAAGAAGGTTGTGCCCAGCTGTATTTTGTGCCACTGAGTGGCCAACTTTGTTCTTGGTCACAGTTGGATTGCAGCAGAGCTGGACTATAACGTAGCTGCTTTCACAGTTGGCCCTGCTTGTGGTCATGTAGGATAAGCCTGTGACAGGACTGGAGTAGGAAAAGCTAGGTCGATGGACTGAGCAGGTCTCTTGCACCTTGGTCTTCCATAGAGATAAGATCCCTGTTGCAAAGGGCTGGGAGTCAGAGTGGCATAGGGATGAACTAGGATCTTTTGTAGATTGGGAGGGCAATGGAACACCACTTTAGAAGGGCTGAGAAGGATCTTTGGTAGAATCTGATAGATAATCAAAGCCCCAGTAAAGGATGTGGTTCAGTTGTTTCAGTCAAGGGTGATATTGGATGGATGAGGGATCATTCTTTTGTAGCTGATTCACTCGGGTGGTGGGAGGATTAGGGTTGTGTGAGAATGTGACAAGGGAAATTTGTTTGTGGACTAGGTTTTTAGGTAATGCCTGTCTGTGAGACTTTCCACATTTTGGGCTAGAAAGTTTTTCATCACTGAAGATACACTGCCCATGGGCGGCCATGTTGTATGGGATGGTTTCTTTGGTGTGGAAGGGATGACATCTTTCCAATGCAAGTACTGTTGGTGGTTGCTGGGCTCGAGGCGGACATAAGTGAGGATGGAGTCATCCCAGGGGTGGAGGTCAATGTCCACAAAGGTTGCAGAAGATCAGGTGAAGCAGATGGGAAAGAAGGTGTTGACACTGTGATGGAATGAGGATAGGGTTATGAAGATATCATCAATGAACCTGAGCCAGACCAAAGGCTTGGGATTTTTGGAGGCAAGGAAGGTTTCCTCTAGATGGCTCACAAAAAGGTTTGCATAGGACGGCCCATGGATATGCTTTGAATTTATTTATCTACCTTCCTCTTAAAGAAGTAGTTGTGTGACAGGATACAGTTAGTAAGGTGTGTGAGGAATGAGATAATGGGTTTTGAGTCTGAAGGATGTTGGGAAAGGTAGTGTTTGAGAGCAGCACATTCATGGAAATAGGGGATGCTGGTGTACAGTGAGGTGGCATCAACAATGACAAGTAGGGATCCAGGATCTAAAGGGACGGGGTTGATGGATAGTCAGTGAGGAAAGTGGTTAGTATCTTTGATGTGAGAGGCTATGTTTAGACCAATGGGTTGGAGGCATTTGCCAACAAGAGCAGATATACTTTCAGTAATAGCACAATAACCAGCTACAATGGGTGTCCAGGATTTCTGGGTTTATGGATTTTGGGGAGCATGTAGAATGTGGGTGTGGGGTGCTGCTGCCTTGAGGAGGGTCATGGACCGGGAGGAGGTTCTGGGATGGGCCTCAAGATTTCAGTAGGAACTGGAGATTATGTTGAACCATTGAGATGGGAACATTGGTAGAGTTTGTCACTGGAGAAGTAAGTTGGTGAGAGCCTTCTATCAAGTATCCACTGTGATTGATCATAACAGTGGTGGAACCTTTGTCTTTAGGGAGGAGAATTAGATCAGGATCTAGTTTCAGGTTGTCTGTGGTCATCCTTTCTTATGCTGAAAGGTTAGTGTTTTTAGGAGGAGACCTGTGGAAAGATGGTGAATCTAAGGCGGAGGTAAGGAATTCCTGGAAGTTGACCAGTGTTTGGGAAGGGGAGAAGATCACAGTTGGATACACTTTCATGTGGTCGTCCCACTATCTAGTATGCATAACACAGAGCTCAGCCCCTTCCGATCACTTATTTTGTATTCACTTGACTACTGAAATCAATTTTTGATATCAGCCTAGACTTGTGAATAACTATTAATTTTAGAGACTTGACCCAACAAGTAAATTCAAATTAATTTTCAACTGAAGTTGATAGTATAGAGTAGGGAGCTGTTTTAGTGGCACATTAACACTTGGTAAAACACCATAAATTTTTTTTGGATGTTGTTCTTTCCCTACTACAAATCCAATGCCATAGTGACACTGGCTGTTTATGAATGGTTCTCTGAGCAGAAAAGTCAAGCAGTAGAGGAAGAATAAGGGGATCTGTGATGGGAGATGACTGGCTGGGCAATCAGTGACACACAGCAAAATGAGGATTAATTATTACAATAATCACAAAACTGGTTGGATGAAGACTGACAGATTGCATGCCATGCAAAGGGAAATGGTCCCTGCCTGGAAATGACTGACAGCAGTGTTGACCATAGTAAATATGTTACACACTTCTAGCTTAAGTTACAGTGATACTGTATAACCTGGGGCAAAACATATAACATTTTTGTAGCTTCTGGCATTGTCTGACATTCTTGCTAGAGAGAATATTAAGCTGAATGGGATCTCAAATTCCTGGATTAAAGACTACAGTTGACACCATCTACACACCTATGATCTTACACATCAGCAATACATATGAGGTGCAGGTTTTTGAGAAGAGTCATCAGACACAGACACATAACTACAGGATTCTTTTAGGGTTGTAAAATTGTTGACACTAACTTTGTACTGCCGCAGTCTGAGGTAAGATCAAATTTAGCTATGATTTGTAATTCAGTTATTGGAAGATGAAGTTCTTGGAGTCAGCATTCATCTATGGAAACAACCATAACTGCAATATGTCAAGGTAAGAGGTACCTGTCACAGTCTTCATGACCCATAGTTTTATGTGTGATTCATGTACCACAATTTCATGAGCATTTTTAGAACCTCACAAACTTTCATTGTGATAGTTTACTTTTCCAGATATGTGGGAGGTTGCTTTGTTGCTAAACATCAGCTTGGAGGCGAAATGTTATCCTCATCTGCTTCCTGCAATGTGACGCAAAATTGAAGGTGCCACCCATAATCTTCCAGTTCTAATTGCTGCAAGAGAAAGGTGATGTACCTTAACTCATGACACGCATGATTTCAGAGTTCACATGTCCATAAAGTTCACAGGTCTGCTTATATATAGCACCTGGGTGAAACCATGGCATGCTCTAGTGAGCTGCCAAAGAAAGAGTATTATTTAAGTGATCGCAAATGAGTGTTAACCTTTTCTGTAACTTGATTTGCTATAGCTCAATCAATGCATTCTGTTACACTCAATCTGTACCTCATTGTATCTCACATGTTGTCCTATAAAGTACTGTGTTCCATAAATCATGTTTG
The DNA here is from genome assembly GCF_023897955.1 of Schistocerca gregaria. Lineage (NCBI taxonomy): Eukaryota > Metazoa > Arthropoda > Insecta > Orthoptera > Acrididae > Schistocerca > Schistocerca gregaria. Next base: position 542,682,123 of record NC_064923.1, read on the forward strand.
TTCTTGCTACAGCAAAAGGAAATGTTGGAAGATTAGTGTTTAATGTCTCGCTGACAACCAGGACATTAGAAGCAGAGCAGAATCTCAGACTGAGAAAGGACGAGGAAGGAAATCAGTCATGCCCTTTCAAAGGAACCGTCGCAGCATTTACCTTAAGTGATTTAGGGAAATCATGGAAACCTATAGATGGGGATTTGAACTGTCACTCTTCCAAATCAGAGTCCAGTGTGCTAAGCACTACACCACCTTCTCAGTTTGTTGCACAAGCTGCGGACAGTGTGGTTTGAAATATAACTGCCAATGCCCAATTTTTCACACAGTTTGCTGCAGTATTCTGAATTTATGGGCTACACAGACCACTGATGTTTTTGAACTGCACATGAAACTTTTTCTCACCCTCTCCATGATTGCATCTGGCACACTTGGTCATCCAGTACTTTTCTGTTTACAGAGACAACCAGTGTCCACTAATGCTTTGTTGACATTGTTATTCTTTACTATAATTCATTCTGAATGCACTCTGCATTGTTAACAACAGATAAACATCTCATATATTGCAACACGTAAGAACTCTTTCCTCACTTTGTCACCATTTTGTCAAAGTAGTGCTCTCATAATGCCAACTGGTAGGCAGAATGCAAACTCAGTGAGTTTATGGTCCTATCCATGCATCAGTCAAGTTCATACATGTAATACACTGGAAAACACAGAACTCTGAAAATGAATAAATCATTTACAGTAGCCCTATATAGGTCTTTTGCAACACAGCTCTCTTTGTTAATCAATCAGACAATAGGGCAGTACATAGCAGTGGGTGATAAATTCTGCATTATAGCGTAGACAAAAATGTGCAAGTTTCATGGACCATCAGAACTGCTTTGTGATTAGATTGAGAATTTTTATCTAATGTAACTCATCATGTCATTCTTAATGAGGAGAAGTTATCAGAGATGTAATTAGCTTTGGATGTATCTCTAGATAGTATCAAGGTCAATCACAGTTACAGTAAATATACAGTAAATGATGTAGTGGATAACTTAGGAAACTCCACAAGGCTTTTAATAGACTGTGCTGTTCCTGTTGCATATATATGGCAGTTGTATGCCAGAAAATTTTAATGAATTCCATGGAGAGCTAAGTAGGATAGACATTTAGTGCAAGTACTGGCAGGTGACCCTTTAATTAAAAAAAATCATGTGATGTATGATGTATTGTGCATAGGTAGAAAGATTCATTGATGTTCAATTACTTGATTAGCAATCAATTACTGAAAGTAGCCCCAATTGTAAAAGATTGAAGAGTATGTGTTTGGAATAATTTAAAGTAGAACAATCACACAAAACCGTCTGTTTAAAAGGCAGATGTCAGACTAAGATTCAGTGGACAAATTTTTCGGAAATGTATTTCATCCTGAAAGTGGTAGCTTATGAAAACCCCATTCATTACATTCTCGACTATTTTGTTAGGTCAAGAATGGAACAAAGAAAGGTCACCATAACAGTAACACATGAAGTACCTTTCACTACAAGCTGTAAGGCAGGTTGCAAAGTATAAGTGTAGATAAGATGGAGGTAGACAGGTGAAGACTAGTGCTAGCAAGCTTGGGCAGAGGAGGATGGGAGGGAGAGGGGGAGAAGGAGTGAGGAGTCCCATGTCAAGGCAGTGTAGGAATGGTCTGCTGGTGCTACATGATGGCTGGGGAAAAGGTAAGGGCATGCAGTATGAAGGGTGTAGGTGAAAATGGTGATGAGAGTAGATTTAGCGTAGAGGATTATGGTACACAGCAATTCCCACTTGCACAGTTCAGAAGTGTTGATGCTGAATGCTGAAAACAGGAAGGAGAGGGGAGAGGGAATCATATTCATTAACTTTATTTATTTACATGTCGAGAAGTTCCGTAGGACCAAATTGAGCAGCAAATGTCCAAGATCAAATAACATGCCAGTACATGAAATTACAACATATAACTAAAAACAGATAAAAGCAAAATGTTTATGAACCCGAAAAAAGTCAGTCCATAAGTATGAGTAAACACAATAAACAATACAACAAGAATCAGTTTAATTTTTCAAGGAACTCCTCAACAGAATAGAAGGAGTGACCCACGAGGAAACTCTTCAGTTTCAATTTGAAAGCACGTGAATTCGAGTGGCAGCTTATTGGAAATAGATGCAGTAGTATAAGTCAGATCCAAATGTAGGTTTGATTTCTGCCGAGTATCAACTGAGTGAAAGCTGCTTATTCTTGGGAATAAACTAATATTGTTAACAAGGAATGAGAGTTAAGGAATATATATATTGAGAGGCCAATGTCAAAAAACCCAGACTCATGAACATGGGTCAACAAGAGGTTCATGGACTTTCACCACTTATTGCCTGAACTGCCCATTTCTGAGCCAAAAATACCCTTTTAGAATGTGAACAGTTACCCCAAAATATAATACCATATAACATAAGCGAATGAAAATAACCAAAGTAGACTAATTTTCATGTTGAATGATCACTCACTGCAGATATCATTTGAATAGTAAAAATGGCAGCATTAAGCCTTTGAACAAGATCCTGAATGTTGCCTTTCCATGACAGTTTTCTATCTATCTGAACACCTAGAAATTTGAACTGTTCAGTTTCACTAATCATTTTGCCCATTGTGTGAAAATAAAACGTCAGGCTTTGTTGAATTGTCTGTTAGAAACTGTAATACTGAGTCTTACTGTGATTTAGCGTTAGTTTATTTTCCACAATCCATGAACTTATGTCATGAACGGCACTATTTGAAACTGGGTTAATGATGCACACACCATCCTTTACTACCAAGCTAGTGTCATCAGCAAACAGAAATATTTTATGGTTACCCGTAATACTAGAGGGCATACCATATATATAAATAAGGAACATGAGTGGCACCAACACTGATCCCTAGGGCACTCCCCACTTGACTGTACCTCACTCACAGCCCACATCACAGCCATTCACAACATCGTGAATAATGATCTTTTGCTGTTTGTTGCTAAAGTAAGAGGTGAACCAATTGTGAGCTACTCCTCCAACTTCTGGAGGAATATTTTGTGATCAACACAATCAAATGCCTTATCTAAATTTAAAAAAATATGCCTAATGTTCGACACCTTTTGTTTAACCCATCCAGTACCTCACAGAGAAAAGAGAATATAGCTTTTTCAGTTGTTAAATGACTGCTAAAGCTGAAATGTACATTTGATAGCAAATCGTGTGATATAAAATGATCAATTATCCTTACATACACAGCCCTTTCAATAACTTTAGCGAACACTGATGGCATAGAAATAGGTCTAAAATTGTCTACATTATCCTTTTCTCCCTTTTTATAAAGTGGCTTTACTACTGAGTACTTCAATTGTTCAGGAAACTGACCATTCCTAAAGGAAAAATTAGAAATAAGGCTAAATACAAGGCTAACATGTGCAGCACAATACTTTAATATTCTGCTAGGCACACCATCATATCCATGAGAGTCCTTAGTCTTCAGTGATTTAATTACTGACTCAATTTCCCCCCTGTCTGTATCACAGAGGAGTATTTCAGGCATCAATCTCGGAAAGACATTTGTCAAGACAGTCATATGATTCCATGTAGAGACTAAATTTTTATTTAATTCACCAACAATGCTCAGAAAATGATTAAATATTTTTACTATGAAATGACTTTATATCGTCGACCTTGTGCTGCTTACTAGGCACTTCCTTCACAACTGACCATATGGTTTTAATTTTATCCTGTGATTTAGCTATTCTGTTTGAATACCACATGCTCTTTGCCTCCCTCATGACATTTTTAAACACCTTACAATACTGTTTTTAATGGGCTACTTTAGTTTATTGTGACTACTTCTGACATTTTGATATAATTCCTATTTTGTTCTACATGATATCATTATCCCATTAGTCAGCCACTTGGGCTGCCCATTACTGCTTGTACCCCATTCAGGATGTTGTAATGGAAAGCAACTCTCAAAGAGCATGTAAAATGTGTTAAAGAAAGCACTATATTTATCATCTATGTTATCGGCACTATAAATATCCTGCCACTCTCGTTCCTTGACAAGGTTTAAAAACTCTCTATTGCTGTTGGATTAACTTTCCTACATAACCTGTAATTATATGTGACATTTGTTTCAGTACAGAAGCCTTTTGGTGTTTAAATTTGTACATCATGGTCTAAAAGGCCATTCACCCTTTTAGTAACAGAATGCCCATCTAGTAATGAAGGATGAATAAAAATATTGTCTGTGGCTGTACTTCTGTTCCCCTACACCGTAGATGGAAAAAACACAGTCTGCATCAGATCATATGAATTTAGAAGATCTACCAACATCCTTTTTCCTGCATCATCATATAAACAATTTATATTGAAGTCATCACATAAAACTAATTTCTGGTACTTCCTACAAAGTGAATCCAGACCACCCTCTAGCTTGAGCAGAAATGCTCTGAAGTCACTAACACTGAAGAAACTACAGAAGTCATTGAGGTTCACTGTACACCATGTCAGAAAGCAGATGGCTAACACTGAATTCATGAGTGACCATTCATGCAGTTAAACACATGGTTATGAGTCATATCCATAAATCCAGCACAGCTTGCACATGATACGTTAGTTTTCCCTTCTAAAAATAATGGTTTATGGTCAGTGGTTTCAAAGGTCATCACTAAGTGTAAGAAAACATCAATCAAAAAGTATCCTTTTACAAATGCTTCAATAATATCTTTTGTAAGCTCTATACCTTCAGTAAAGCCAAACTGTGCTTTACTATGGATACCAAATTACACATAATTTATATCTTTGACATTACTAATTATGTTATTTTTCAGAGTGATAGCAGTGCAAATAGTTTCCAGTTTTCTGTGTCTCAGGCATTCCTTTTTTTGGGAATAGACAAAATGATTGCCTATTTTAGATACTCTGCAAAGCAGTAATTGTTGCTGTGTTATTCAGTTCAATGACTGTTTTGATGTAGCTCTCTGCATTAGTCTATCATGCAAAAGCCACTTCATTTCTGCATAGCTACATGAATTATACATGTATCTGAACCTGCTTACTGCAGTCAACCTCTAGTCTCCATCTATAATTTCCACCAAACTGACAATTTCTTGATGCCTCAAGATGTATCTTGTCAACTGACCCCTTCCTTTAGTCAAGTTGTGCCATAAATTTCTTTTCTCCCCAGTGAGAGTCAGAACCTCCACATTAGTTATCTGATTCATGCATCCAATCTTCAGCATACTTCTGCAGCACCAAATTTCAAAATTTTATATTCTTTCCTTGTCTCAACTGTTTATCATGTCAATTTTGTACAAGGCTACATGCCCACCAACCAGTCAAATACCTTCAAGAAAAGCCTTCCTAGTATTTAAACTTACATTTCGTATCACAAATATATATTTTTCAGCAATGCTTTTCTCATTATTGACACTCTGCAGTTCATGTCCTCCTTCTTTAACCACTGTTAAGTACTTTGCTGCCCAAAGGACAAAAATTATCAACCACTTTTAGTGTCTCAGTTGCATTTTAAGATATTGTAGTACACCACAAACCTAGAAACACAGAGAGGCTTCAACCCACCGTATCCCTCAGTGGTTCACAGCCTCACAACAGGCTACAGCAGTCCACTCACCCCCATTGCCACCACACACTGAAGCCAGGGTTATTATATGTTTCAGCCCCCAGTGGATCCCACGCAGGAACGTCTCATACCAGATGAGTGTGGCCCCAAATGTTTGTGTGCTAGAATAATTATGGTGTACGTGTATGTGGAAACAGTGTTTGCACAGCAATCTCCGACACAGAGGTGGATGGAAAACTGCCTTAAAAACCATCCACAGGCTGTCTGATCCACCAAATCTCAACATTAAACCACTGGGTGGATTTGTGCTGAAGAACGGTAACCCTTCCCACTTGGGAAGCAGTGCATTAGACAACGTGGCTAGCTGGGTGGGCTAGTGTCTCATTTACTTGAATAATTCCCTCAGAAATAAATGATTTAACCCTGGACCTGGAGAGCCTATGTTTAAAGTGTGTTAGCCACAAAAATTACTGTCTTCTAGCACTCCATTCTTGTTTTACAATTGGGAACTTGCACCTATTCCATCAGTACTGTTTCAGCTATCATAGTGATAAGCTGTTTTTTCATACCTCCAAGTGAGCAGGAATACTATAAAATAAACAGTGAGCTAGGTGAGAAAAAAAAATTACAATCTGTGCAAGAAAATGAGACAGATTCCAAACTAGCAGCACAATCCCACACATAGTCAGTTATCTATGAGATAGTTAGTAATCAAATATGCAATTGGCAGGCTTGTGATGCAACTGCACTGTCTTTTTTATGCACCACATAGGTCATTAGTACAGTGTAACACTTGCATGTGGCAACAGAGTGATCTAAGGAAAGTCTGTTTATTGTTGTTTAATTAAACAGTAATAAAGCTCATATAATGTACATTTCTTTTATCACCTTTTAATTAAACTAAGATTAAACAGTATTTTGCTCATACATGTTTACCTTGGTAACATAACAACAGTTATTCTTTACAGGTATACAAAGTAAGCTGTGCAACTGCTCATGTTACAAAAAAAAGGCATACCCGCTTGAGGTTTAATTCAACTGCATTACATTATCCTTGTTTTACTTTTGTTGATGTTCATCTTACTTATTTTCAGGACACTCTCAATTCCATTCATCTACCCTTTAAGGGCCTTTTCCCTCTCTGACAGAATTACTAAGTCACTGGAAAATCTCAACGTTTTAAATTTTTATCCTTGAACTTTAATTCCATTTCTAAATGTCTTCTTGGTTTCCTTCACAGATCACTTATTGTAAAGAGTGAACAACATATGGGATAGTCCTCCATCATATCACACTCTCTTCTCAACCTCCTCAACATGCCCTCTGAGTCTTGTAACTACCATCTGGTTTCTGTACATGTAGCAGATAACATTTTTTTCCCTGTTTTTTTTATCTGTGTTACCTTTATACCTGCTACCCTCAGAATTTCAAAGAGTTTATTCCACTCAACACTGTAAAAAGCCATCTCTACATCTACAACTACTATCAATAGTGATTTGCCTTTCTTCAATGTGCCTTCTAACTGAAATGTTTGGATCAGTATTGCTTTGTGTGTTTTTACATTTCTCCAGAGCCCAATGTTTGGATCAGTATTACTTTGTGTGTTTTTCAATTCTCCATAACCCAGACAGATCTCCCCAAGATCAGCCTCTACCATTTCTCCCATTCTGCTGTAGATACTTCATGTCTGTATTTTGTAAACACACTTTACTAATCTCATTATCTGATAATATTCACACCTGTCAGCACCTGCTTGTTTGTAATTGAAACTATCACATTTATCTTGAAGTGTAAGGGCATTTCAGCTGCCTCATATATGCTGCATACTAGATGCAACAGTTTCGGGATTTTCTGAACAGCCTTAGTAAATCTAAAGGACTGTCATCTATTCCAGGGAACTTGTACAACTTAGATATGTCAGTGCTCTGTCAAGCTTTTCTCACAGTGTCACATATGCCATCTCATCTACATCTACTTCCTCTATTCCCTCTTCCTTTTCTATAACAATGTCTTCAGTTCATTTTTCTCATACAGCCATTTTATATAAGAAGTGTGTACAAGATTTAAGAGGAATTTTATAATTTTGTGTGATGTATTAGTGTGGTTTGCAGTATTTTCTTGTGCTTATTTTGAGAAACATGTCTACAAAGTATCTATAAGTATTATGCATATCACATTTTAGTCTTATGTCAATTGCCAAAAGGTTAACATGTGTTTTGGCAGTACCAGTTACTATGCTAGTAACACCCTCTTATCATCCCAAATAAGCAGACCATCCTCCAAGGGTGCCAAAAAAGATGGTTTGTAGTATCTATCACTTGAGTTTTGAGGACTCATCAGTTGGTTAACAACTGAAGCACTGCAATACAACTAGACATTTTTTGTTAATACTTTTTGGCCACACAATTTCATACAAATTTTTCTACAAATATTTTCATGAAAGATATTATAAAGAATAATTTTAAAATTAAAAATAGTGTGTTCAAGATAAAGCAAACAGTCAGCGAAAGTTCATTCAAGACAATGTACACAGACGTGACAGTGGTGTACAGTGCTAGTAGCCACATGTATACTCCTGCACTGATGACATAGCCACAGTTCTTTCCAATATTGTTGATACAAATGAATATGATCTCATGTGCTGTATTATATCTTTTATATACACAAATTCGCTCATTTAACTGAATGTTTGTACTTCTTTTGATACTCAACCAGCACAGTTGAAATTAAAAATATTACTTTCTTGTTATGCAAATATACTAACCAAAATTCAATAACTATGTTTATATTATCCTCAAATCGCATATAGCATCTATATACAATAACTACACTGAGTGCATTATGCAAATTAAGAAAACATTTCTTCACTCCATACAAATATTATATTCTGTCTGTGTACAAACATGTACTACATCACATCTACATCAATAAACATACACCACAAGACACTATAGGCATGGCGGAGGGCATCCTGTACAACCAGTAGCCATTTTCTTCCTGTTACACTCACAAACAGAGTGAGGGAAAAGTGTCTGTCTACACTCCTGGAAATTGAAATAATAACACCGTGAATTCATTGTCCCAGGAAGGGGAAACTTTATCGACACATTCCTGGAGTCAGATACATCACATGATCACACTGACAGAACCACAGGCACATAGACACAGGCAACAGAGCATGCACAATGTCGGCACTAGTACAGTGTATATCCACCTTTTGCAGCAATGCAGGCTGCTATTCTCCCATGGAGACGATCGTAGAGATGCTGGATGTAGTCCTGTGGAAGAGCTTGCCATGCCATTTCCACCTGGCGCCTCAGTTGGACCAGCGTTCGTGCTGGACGTGCAGACCGCGTTGAGACGACGCTTCATCCAGTCCCAAACATGCTCAATGGGGGACAGATCCGAAGATCTTGCTGGCCAGGGTAGTTGACTTACACCTTCTAGAGCACATTGGGTGGCACGGGATACATGCGGATGTGCATTGTCCTGTTGGAACAGCAAGTTCCCTTGCCGGTCTAGGAATGGTAGAACGATGGGTTCGATGACGGTTTGGATGTACCGTGCACTATTCAGTGTCCCCTCGACGATCACCAGAGGTGTACGGCCAGTGTAGGAGATCGCTCCCCACACCATGATGCCAGGAGTTGGCCCTTTGTGCCTCGGTCGTATGCAGTCCTGATTGTGGCGCTCACCTGCACGGTGCCAAACACGCATACGACCATCATTGGCACCAAGGCAGAAGCGACTCTCATCGCTGAAGACGACACGTCTCCATTCGTCCCTCCATTCACACCTGTTGCGACACCACTGGAGGCGGGCTGCACGATGTTGGGGCGTGAGCGGAAGACGGCCTAACGGTGTGCGGGACCATAGCCCAGCTTCATGGAGACGGTTGCGAATGGTCCTCGCCGATACCCCAGGAGCAACAGTGTCCCTAATTTGCTGGGAAGTGGCGGTGTGGTCACCTACGGCACTGCGTAGGATCCTACGGTCTTGGCGTGCATCCGTGCGTCGCTGCAGTCCGGTCCCAGGTCGACAGGCACGTGCACCTTCCGCCGACCACTGGCGACAACATCGATGTACTGTGGAGACCTCACGTCCCACGTGTTGAGCAATTCGGCGGTACGTCCACCCGGCCTCCCACATGCCCACTATACGCCCTCGCTCAAAGTCCGTCAACTGCACATACGGTTCACGTCCATGCTGTCGCGGCATGCTACCAGTGTTAAAGACTGCGATGGAGCTCCGTATGCCACGGCAAACTGGCTGACACTGACGGCAGCGGTGCACAAATGCTGCGCAGCTAGCGCCATTCGACGACCAACACCGCGGTTCCTGGTGTGTCCGCTGTGCCGTGCATGTGATCATTGCTTGTACAGCCCTCTCGCAGTGTCCGGAGCAAGTATGGTGGGTCTGACACACCGGTGTCAATGTGTTCTTTTTTCCATTTCCAGGAGGGTATATGCCTCCATACGAGCCCAAATTTTTTGTATCTTATCTTCATGGTCCTTAGACAAAAAGTGTGTTGGCCACATTAGAATTGTTCTGTTGACTGCTTCAAATGTCCGTTGTCTAAATTTGCTCAATATTGTTCCTTGAAAATAATGCCACCTTCCGTCCAGAGATTCCCATTTGAGTTCCTGGAGCATCTCCATAATACTTGCATGTTTTTAAAACCTACTGGTAACATCCTGATTCTGAATCACTTCTATGATGATGATGATGATGGTGATGATGATGTTTGGATTGTGGGGTGCTCAACTGCGCAGTTATCAGCGCCCTGAATCACTTCTATGTCTCCCTTTAGTCCAACCTGGTGCAGATTCCAAACAACTGAGCAGAACTCAAGAATAGGTTGCACCAGTATCATATATGCAGTCTCCTTTAATGATGAACCACATTTTCTCAAATTTCTCCCGATAAACCAAAGTCGACCATTTACCTTCCCTACTGCAATTCTCACAGCCTCATTCCATTTCATATTTGTAAAGTTCTGCCCAGATAATGAAATAACTGTGTCAAAGTGGACACAAGTGATATTGTATCAGAACATTACATGTTTATTCTTCCTGCTCATCTGCATTAACTTACATTTTTCTACATTTAGAGCTAACTGCCACTCATCACAGCAACTGGCAGTTTTGTCTAAGTCATCTTGTATACTGCTAAATCACTCATTCTTAATACCTTCCTATACAATGCAGCAGCAGCAGCAAAAAACTGCAGACTGCTGACCACCCTGTCTGCCAGATTACCTCAATATACAGAAAACAACAGTGGTCCTCTCACACTCCCCTGGGGTCTGCAGTGGGGCATCATGTCAAATGTTTTTTTGGAAATCTAGAAATATGGAATCTGCCTGTTGCCGTTCATCCATAGGCCACCGGATTACATGTGCGAAAAGGGGTCACTGAGTTTTAGATGAGCAGTGCTTTATAAAACCATGCTGATTCATGGACAGAAGCTTTTAGGTCTCTAGGAAATTTATTGTATTCAAAGTGAGAATATGTTCAAGAATTCTGTAGCAAACTGATCTTAAGAATATTGGTCTGTAATTTTGCATGTTCTTTCTTTTACCCTCCTTATACAGGAATCACACACACTTTTTCCCAATCACTTGGTACTTTGTGTTGGGTGAGAGTTTCATGATAAATGCACGCTAAGTACGGAACCAGTGCCATAGAGTACTCATTGTAAAACTGAATTAGGATTCCATCCCAACCTGGCAACTTATTTCTTTTCAATTCTTGCAAAAGTTCCTCTACGTCAGGGATGCTTACTACTGTGTCATCTGTTTAGAGCCTGTTCGATGGTCGAATGACAATACATCTGGATAATTCTCCTGAGAGAATGATTTCTTAGATGTGAGATTTAAATCTTCAGCTTTCATTTGGCAATCTTCAACTGCCACATCAGACTGATTAATGAGTGACTGGATGGAAGTCTTAAGACACGCTTAACAATTTTATATAGGAGCAGAATTTTCTAAGGTTCTTGGAGAGATCTTTTGCTGAAGTATGACGATAGTACTTATTGTATGCTTTGCACAAAGATCTTCTCAAAGAGACACAGATCTCTGCAACATTTGCCTGTCATCATATGCACATTATCTTTTGAATCAACAGTGCAACATCCTTTGCTTCTTCAGCATTTTGCAAATTTCACTGTTAAAACATGATACATCTTTTCCATCCTTAATGTACTCACTACACACTTACTTCTCCATACCACAATTTACAATCTGCTTTAAATTTTCCCATAATTTCTCTGCGTCCATCATACTGGATCTAAGTGTTGTCAATTCACTGTCTAAGTGAAATGCTAGCAACTGCTTATCTCCTCTTTCCAGCAGAAACACTCTCCTTGCTTTTTTGGCTGACATATGGGGTTTTGAAATTGTAGTTGATATGATGACATCATGATCACTAATCCCCATCTCTATAGTGAAGTCATCAATAAGGTTCAGCCCGCTTGTATCTACAAGGTCTAAGATATTTCCACTGTGTGTGTGCTGCCAATCCAGATGCTCAAGACAGTTTTCAGAAAACATGTTCAAAAGCACTTTGCAAGAGCGCCTGTCTGTACCCCCTGCAACAAATCCAAAGATGTCCCAGTCCATAATCAGTAGGTTAAAGTCATCTTCAACTAGTATTACATTATCTGAGGTATTTACACAATAGTGATCGAAGACTTTCTTTGAATAACCCTAGAATAACTCTAGAATTGGCTGGTAAAAACATCCAAGAGTTACTTCAGTTTCACCTAGACCTGTTGTACGCAACCAGGTAACTTCACAGTCATACTCAATTTTGACCTCAATAGAGATAATATTTTTGTCAACTGCAGTGAACACTCCCCATTCTATGGCATATAATCTGTCTTTCTGATATATGTTCCAAGACTCACCACCTTAAAACCTTCATGTGGACTCAACAGTACTCTGCTACCCAAGTAGCCAATTCATTTGTGCAGTGTGCCCCTGACCTATCAAGAGGAGTACTATGATTCTCCACCTAACAATACAGTTGGAGAAATCTGTAGCCAAGACCATTATAGAGTTGACAAAGCATTGGGTTGAGATTTTCCCCACAGCTCCAATCCAAAGGACCTCCATCAGCTCTGAGAATAATGCTGCAAACTGTGACCTCTGCTGGTGCACTGATTATGAGGCCAGCCGTCTTCACCACATCTGCTAGCTTCCAATATAAACTGAGAATAGCCTCAGAACCCATGCAACAGGTGTCATTGGTGCCAATATGAGCCACAATTTGTAGATGAATGCACCCTGCACACTTGATAGCTGCAGGCAAGGCCTCCTCCACACTTCAGATGAGACCCCCAGCAGACATACCAAGTGCACATTAGGTTTCCTTCCAACTCTGAACACTATTTTCCTAAAGGGCTCCATAACATGCCTAGCACTGGAGCTCCTGATAACTAATAAAACCCTGCTCATATCTGCCTGCTTGGACCCTGCTGAAGGAATGACCACCTGCTCACTCAACAGTGTGAATAGGTGAGGCCAGATGGCCAGCCTCCACAATGGCCCTCTGCTTTGAGTGATGTGAACACAATATCAACTGCCACTCAACCTGATGTGAGTGCAAATCCTCCACATTGAGTACACAAAGAGGTGCCTTGGCAGCATGGCCTGTGGGTGAAACAAGCCACACCTGGAGGGGGGGGGGGGGGGTCCCATGCAATGCACCAGATTCTCTGCCATTATTACACCCCAAGGCAACAGCCTGAAGAGCATAGCAGAGCATAGCTAAAAGTGCATCAGCTGTTCATGTAACTGCTGCCAGCTCCTTCTGCATCTGAACACAGCATGCAAACATGCTATCCATCCTCGCAAGATTAACTCAAGAAGTGGACAAAAAATACAGACAGATACTAAGGTACAGAAGCTGTTACTCTCATGAGGTGCACCAATGTACACTGAGGCATTAATGAGCTGTTCAGAAGAAATGAAAACTGTGTTACAGATTGCCTGAATTTACACTTACTGTTGAAAACCCGAGATTAAACATCACAAACAGAAAATAAATATACTACTAAAAAAGCACAGGAAAAGTAAAAAAAAAAAAAGAACTTGCCACTCTGGAGATGTGAACAGGTGATAGCTGAGGGCCTGACTGACTGGCTTACTGAACAAACGGGCACTTGTGTTTGAAACAAAACACATTAGCAACTACTGCATGACAGATTGAATGAATTTACAGTTGCAAAATGTGAGATTAAACCTCATAAATAGAAAAAACATGGACAAAATTTAAGTAATATACTACTTGGAAAACACAAGAAAAGCTAAATACATAACCTGCAGTTGTGGAGATGTGACCAGGCAACAGCTAAGCACCTGACTGACTGACTTACTATATATACAGATGCTTGCCTTCAAAAGTTGCTACCAATTTTAAGGTATTGTTCAAACTTAGCAAATACAAGAAAATTGATCCTATGTACTTCCAGTCCCTATCAGAAATAATGAATAAATGTCTGAAGTATCCAGTACAACTGCACTAAATGTCAACCATTTAACCCCTACAATAACAAAATATAGTAAACCAAAAACACACAACCAAAGACTACAAATTAACTGAGAGGCATATGCTGACAAACTACTGGTAAGCAAATATAAATATACTGAAAGAGAAACATGTATTACACACTTTGCTCAGTATTATATCCATGTGGGTTTATTTAATTTTTTACGATGCACTGATATCCTTAACACCTAGACACTTCTTATGAAAGAATGCTTTCTAGTAATTCTGCTTACTACAACTTCACATATAATTTTTTCAAAGTCAGGGGTGCTGATAGAGACTACTGAAATCTCATAATGCATGTGCTTTCTTGGATGTCACTTCACTTGCAATGCTTTACTGTCTTTTACCATTTCCCTGCAAGCACTCTAGTGACAACATGTATGACAACATATATGAGATATGTAGCAGATACAGCACACTCCAATGTAGAGAGAGAGAGAGAGAGAGAGAGAGAGAGAGAGAGAGAGAAATGTGGTCTGTGCCAGAACAATTGTCATAGCTGTCCTAGCTACTTGTGATCAAGAGTATATAAAAGAATCTGCTCTGATCCTTGTCTACGAAATAATAATGACTAAAACATCACAAAAGCACAGCGTCCTCTTGGCATAGCCAATCATGTGTACAAAAATAAGTGCTTACATCTATCACCACAGCTGAAGCACACAGCCTATTACAACTTAACTCACTGCTACTGAATATTTTTCATGCAAATAATTCATTTTCTGCAAATACATTAACATCTCACTAGCTTCTTCAGTATCCTCATTTCTGTTTCCCAAACTGTCAGCTTCACTTTGGAAATATTACTTTATATTCTGTACATGCTTAACCCAAATGGCTTTCCTGATGCAATGTATTTTGCTTCTATAACATCCACAAGTACAGTCTTCACAATTTCAAACCAATCCGTATACAATTATACAAATGCATGGTGTCTGTTCTTTTGGACCTGTCCAAAAGAACAGATACCATGCAGAATCCGCAGCTGCGATACATTATGTGTAAACTGATGGTGATGGGGGAGAAAGGCAAGGAAAGAGAAGGGAGTACTGATGTCAGCTGCATTGGGACATTATGCAGAATCAACAGCAATGAGTGCAAATGTGTACCAGACCAGGTTTTGAACTCAGGGTCACTTGGTTTCTAAGCAAGTGTGTTAACCACTGTGCCATCTGGGACACAGTTTAACACAACTGCATGGACTATCTCAGCATGCCTCATAGCTGATCACATTCCCACCAAGCACCACCTACCAGAAATCCCTGAAGATTACTTCCATGCTCACTACTCTGAGATTCCCACAGATCAGACATACTCGTGCAGCTGCACTGGAGAAGGTGCATCCATTGCCCATCTAGGCAAATCAGTTATATGAATGGTGTAGTGAGCATTGAGGAAATGGACAGAGGCTGCAGATAGGTGCCGCTCGATGGGAATGTACCTCGGCCATAAGGCAGTGCACAATAATTTTAACTGTAACCTAGTATCTTATATGTAGTATGTTAGTGTGTTATATGTGTGTGTTATATGTATGTTACATGTATGTGCAACTGGTTTTAAACTGATCTAGCTTGGATACAGTAGTGAGTGACATCACAGAAAGTATTTAAAGGTGAGTAATGCATGTGGTCTTTGTGCACTAGTCAGACATTGTTGGTCAGTCTATCATGTGGCTGTATGTTAGGTCTTTGAATGTTTGCTGTTGGTTTTCATGAATTACTATGCAGTTAAATGAACTCTTCTTGCACATGTTTCTGTACTTAATGCTCCACTTGCACTATGTACACTAATTATTGTCTAATTGTACATTTTATCTGAGAACGCAATATATGTGAGGATATCATTCAAACATTTGTGAATAGCTTTCAGTAAATATTTATTTCGTATCAAATATGACACTCTGATTTCATCAACATCATGAATCTGGCAGAATTTATTCAGCCATTTTTATTTGTTTAAATACAGAGGCTATTTTCTCAAAATGGCGAATAATTAGCTCCACAGGTACATCTACATAGATACTACACTAGCCCCAATTTATCACGTCTTATCTTCTTTGTCCTTATGCACAATGTATGTTAGCAGCAGTATAATTATTTGGCAGTCACCTTCAAATGGCAGTTCTTTAAATTTTCTCAACAGTATTTCTCGAAAAGAATATTGCCTTCCATCCAGGGACTCCCATCTGAGTTCCTGAAACATCTGCGTGACACTTACATGTTATTCAAACCTACTGGTAACAAATCTAGCAGCTTGCCTATGATTTTCTTCAGTGTCTTCCTTCAATCAGACCTAGTACGGATCCTAAATGCGCAAGTAGGTTGCACCAGTGTCATATATGCTGTCTCCTTTACAGGTGCACCAGTATTTCCTATAATCCTTCCAACAAACTGATGTCAACCATTTGCCTTTCCTATCACAATTCTCACATACTCATTCCATCTCAAATTGCTTTGCAATGCTATGCCCAGATATTTAAACAACTTGACTGTATCAAGCAGGTTTCATCTTTCTACTCATCTGCATTAAC
Source organism: Schistocerca gregaria (assembly GCF_023897955.1). Taxonomy (NCBI): domain Eukaryota; kingdom Metazoa; phylum Arthropoda; class Insecta; order Orthoptera; family Acrididae; genus Schistocerca; species Schistocerca gregaria. The sequence continues at coordinate 542,698,809 of NC_064923.1, forward strand.
TTATTTTTATTCACATTTAGGTGTAGCTACCATTCATCACATCAGCTGGAAATTTTGTCTTAGTCATCTTGTATCTTTCTTCAGTCACTCAACTTTGACACATTACCTTACACCATGACATCATCAGCAGACAACTGCAGATTGCTACCCAGCCCATCCGCCAAATCATGTATGTAAATAGAAAACAACAGTGGTCCTATTGCACTTCCCTGGGGCAGTCATGAGTGTACCCTTGTCTCTGATGAACACTCACCATTGAGGATAACATACTGGGCTCTACCATGTAATAAGTCTTCAAGCCATTCACATACCTGCAAACTTATTCTATATGCTTGTCCCTTCATTAATTGCTGCAATAGAACACAATGTCAAATGCTTTCAAGAAATCTAGAAATACAGGATCTGCCTGTTGCTATTCATCCATACTTCACAGTATATCAAGCAAGAAAAGGGAAAGCTGAGTTTGCATGAGTGATGCTTTGTAAAACTCCGTTGATTTGTGGACATAAGCTTCTAGGTCTCAATGAAATTTATTACATTCAGACTGTGAATATGTTCAAGGGTTCTGCAAGAAACTGAAATTACGGATATTGGTCTGTAATTTTGTGGGTCCATTGTTTTACTCTTCTTATATACTGGAGTCATCTGCACCTTTTTCCAATCACTTGGACTTTGTGCTTGGTGTGAGTTTCACAATAAATGCACTCTAAGTGATGGGCCTAGGCCATAGAGTACTCTTCGTAAAATTGGACTGGGATTCCATCCAGACCTGATGATTTATTTGATTTCAAACATTTCAGTTGTTTCTCTATGATAGATATTCTTGTTACTATGTCATCCATATGTGAGTCTGTCCGATGGTCAAATGACAGTATGTTTCTACAGTTCTCGAGTGAACAATTTCTTGAATGTGAAATTTAAAACTTGGGGTTTCATTTTGCTATCTTCAGCTGCCACACCAGACTGGACAACAAGGAAGAGAATGGAACTCTTAGGCCCACTTAGAAATTTTCTGTAAGACCAGAATTTTCTCAGTTTTCTGCCAGATCTTTTGCTAAGATGTGATATTGGTGTTGTTGTATGCTTTGCATATAGATCTTTTCACAGATGCACAAATCTCTACTAATCTTTGCTTGTCGTCATCTGCGTGCTCTCTTTTGAACTAAGAGTGCAACAGCCTCCGCTTCCTCAACATCTGCCAAATTTTGTTATTAAACCATAATGGGTCTTTTCGATGCTTTACTAGGCACATAACTCTCCATACCACAATTTACAATCTGCCTAAACTTTGCCCATAATTCCTCTACATCCATCTTTCTGGAACTAAGTGATGACAATTCACTGTGTAAGTGAGATGCTAATAACTGCTTATCTGCTCTGCTTTGCAGAGACACTCTCCTAGCCTTCTTGATTGGTTTATTAACTTTCGCAGCCATAGTTGCTATAATGACATCATGATCGCTAATCCCCATTTGCATACTGACACTGTAGATAAGATCCAGCCTATTTGTAGCTACAAGGTCTCATATTTTTCCATTGCAAGTGGGCTGCCAAACTAGCTGCTCAAGACAATTTTCATAAAATGTGTTTAAAAATATTTTATATGACAGTCTATCTGTACCTCCCATAATGATTCCATAGACATCCCAGTTTACACTCAATAGTTTAAAGTCACCTGCTACTACTATTGCATGATCTGGATATTTACGTGCTATTGACTGTAGACTTTGCATATAACCAATAGATTTGACCAACTGTCAAAGTTTAGTAGGGAGTAGCCTCTTATAACTGCAGGTGTAGGAAACATGCAACAGTCCTCAGCAGTCAGTTGCACATTCTAACAGAAAGAAGAATGATCTTCTGCTAGGTAGTTTGCATGGCAGAGGTGTGGACCAGCAATTGCAGGAAGTATTGGGGAGTGAATACCAGGTCACCGGCATAGTGAAGCCTTGTGCAGAATTGGCATTTTATGAAAAAGGTTCAGGTAATGATTATGTGTGGTGCTAAGAATAGTCTTGATATGGACGGGGAGTATAATATAGGTGGTGACTGGAAAATATAGCTACTCAAACTAGTGGCGCTAATGGTCACTTTGTACAACCGTTTCAGCATCATGATTGGCCTTATCTTATTGCTGCTGTTAGGCGTGTTAACATGGGACAAGAGAAGGCACTGATGGCAGAGGGCATGTCTCACACTGCAATGGAGCCAGTTGAGTCTATCAATAGATTAGGTTTCACTAGGCATGGCTTGCACCTCAGTAGGTATGGGATGGGGAGACTGGCAAACCTTATAGGTGACAATGTAGTGGGTGGTGGTGGTATCACTTGTGGGAAAATTCCTGTAGTAGTTGGTGTTAAAGCTGCACCTTTTTTAGACTGAAGTCAGCTGATAGGTATTCCTGCTTAAAGGAAGTTCCTCTAGCAAATAAATCGCCTTCAAATGAGGTTAGGTATCTAGGTAGTGAAGGAATTAATATGTTTCATCAAAATATGTCAGAGGTATATAAAATAGAAAGAAACTTCCACATGGGAAAAATATATTAAAAACAAAGATTCCAAGACTTACCAAGCGGGAAAGCGCCGGTAGACAGGCACAATAAAATAACACACACACAAAATTTCTAGCTTTCGCAACCAACAGTTGCTTCTTCAGGAAAGAGGGAAGGAGAGGGAAAGACGAAAGGATGTGGGTTTTAAGGGAGAGGGTAAGGAGTCATTCCAATCCTGGGAGCGGAAAGACTTACCTTAGGGGGAAAAAAGGATAGGTATATACTCGCGCACGCGCGCGCACACACACACACACACACACACACACACACACACACACACACACACACACACATATACAGACACAAGCAGATATATCTACAGGCAAAGAGTTTGGGCAGAGATGTCAGTTGAGGCAGAAGTGGAGAGGCAAAGATGATGTTGAATGATAGGTCAGGTATGAGTGGTGGCAACTTGAAATTAGCGGAGATTGAGGCCTGGTGGATAACGAGAAGAGAGGATATATTGAAGCGCAAGTTCCCATCTCTGGAGTTCGGATAGGTTGGTGTTGGTGGAAAGTATCCAGATAACCCGGACGGTGTAACACTTTCCGGGTTACAGGACTGGAGTAGGTGGTGGTGGGAGGGTGCATAGGACAGGTTTTACACCGGGGTGGTTACAAGGGTAGGAGCCAGAGGGTAGGGAAGGTGGTTTGGGGATTTCATAGGGATGAACCAAGAGGTTACGAAGGTTAGGTGGACGGCGGAAAGACATTCTTGGTGGAGTGGGGAGGATTTCATGAAGGATGGATTTCATTTCGGGGCAGGATTTTAGGAAGTCGTATCCCTGCTGGTGCTGGAGAGCCACATTCAGTGTCTGATCCAGTCCTGGGAAGTATCCTGTCACAAGTGGGGCACTTTTGGGGTTCCTCTGTGAGAGGTTCTGGGTTTGAGGGGATGAGGAAGTGGCTCTGGTTATTTGCTTCTGTACCAGGTTAGGAGGGTAGTTGCAGGATGCGAAAGCTGTTTTCAGGTTGTTGGTGTAATGGTTCAGGGATTCAGGACTGGAGCAGATTCGTTTGCCACGAAGGCCTAGGCTGTAGGGAAGGGATTACTTGAACGCCTGGAATCCTTACCCAGTCTGTTACCCCCGGAAACCATCCTTGTAACCATTGATGCCACTTCCCTTTACACAAATATCCCGCACGTCCAGGGCCTCACTGCATTGGAGCACTTCCTTTCACCTGCCACCCTACCTAAAACCTCTTTCCTCATCACCTTAGCCAGCTTCATCCTGACCCACAACTTCTTCACTTTTGAAGGCCAGACATACCAACAATTAAAGGGAACAGCCATGGGTACCAGGATGGCCCCCTCGTATGCCAACCTATTTATTGGTCGCTTAGAGGAAGCCTTCTTGGTTACCCAAGCCTGCCAACCCAAAGTTTGGTACAGATTTATTGATGACATCTTCATGATCTGGACTCACAGTGAAGAACAACTCCAGAATTTCCTCTCCAATCTCAACTCCTTTAGTTCCATCAGATTCACCTGGTCGTACTCCAAATCCCATGCCACCTTCCTTGACGTTGACCTCTATCTGTCCAATGGCCAGCTTCACACATCCGTCCACATCAAACCCACCAACAAGCAACAAACAGTACCTCCATTATGACAGCTGCCACCCATTCCATATTAAACGGTCCCTTCCATACAGCCTAGGTCTTTGAGGCAAACGAATCTGCTCCAGTCCTGAATCCCTGAACCATTACACCAACAACATGAAAACAGCCTTCTCATCCCGCAACTACCCTCCCGAACTGGTAGAGTAGCAAATAACCAGAGCCACTTCCTCATCCCCTCAAACCTTGAACCTCTCACAGAAGAACCCTAAAAGTGCCCCACTTGTGACAGGATACTTCCTGGGACTGGATCAGACTCTGAATGTGGCTCTCCGGAAGGGATACGACTTCCTAAAATCCTGCCCCGAAATGAGATCCATCCTTCATGAAATCCTCCCCACTCCGCCAAGAGTGTTTTTCCGCCGTCCACCTAATCTTCGTAACCTCTTGGTTCATCCTTATGAAATCCCCAAACTACCTTCCCTACCCTCTGGCTCCTACCCTTGTAACCGCCCCCGGTGTAAAACCTGTCCTATGCACCCCCCCACCACCACCTACTCCAGTCCTGTAACCCGGAAGGTGTACACGATCAAAGGCAGAGCCACGTGTGAAAGCACCCACGTGATTTACCAACTGAACTGCCTACACTGTGACCCTTTCTATGTGGGAATGACCAGCAACAAACGGTCCATGCGCATGAATGGACACAGGCAGACAGTGTTTGTTGGTAATGAGGATCACCCTGTTGCTAAACATGCCTTGGTGCATGGCCAGCACTTCTTGGCACAGTGTTACACCATCCGGGTTATCTGGATACTTCCCACTAACACCAACCTGTCCGAACTCCAGAGATGGGAACTTGCCCTTCAATATATCCTCTCTTCCCGTTATCCACCAGGCCTCAATCTCTGCTAATTTCAAGTTGCCACCACTCATACCTGACCTGTCATTCAACATCATCTTTGCCTCTGCACTTCCGCCTCAACTGACATCTCTGCCCACACTCTTTGCCTGTAAATATGTCTGCTTGTGTCTGTATATGTATGGATGGATATGTATGTGTGTGTGTGTGTGTGTGTGTGTGCGCGCGAGTATATACCTATCCTTTTTTCCCCCAAAGGTAAGTCTTTCCGCTCCCAGGATTGGAATGTCTCCTTACCCTCTCCCTTAAAACCCACATCCTTTCGTCTTTCCTTCTCCTTCCCTCTTTCCTGAAGAAGCAACCATTGGTTGCGAAAGCTAGAAATTTTGTGTGTGTGTTTGTGTGTTATTTTATTGTGCCTGTCTACCGGCGCTTTCCTGCTTGATATGTCAGCGGTATTATAGATAAAGTTAGTGAACTACTTATAGATGTTATCTCTGACATTATTGGTAAATTAGAACAACAATTAAATAATCTGACAATTCAGAGGGTTCTTTTACCAGGATACAGATAAGCTGACTGTTTTTCAAGGAGTTCTTTGCAGTGTGGGGAAGTGACAATGTACATAAACAACAGTATTCCATTTGAGTCCATAGAAGTATTACGGCACTGTACTGAACAGGTATTTGTATGATGTGCAGGGGTAGTTAATTTATGTGCAAGGGTAGTTAATTTACTGAAATTAAATTGTTGTTATTTATAGGTCCCCTAACTCTGACTTCAGAGAATTTCTTTTCAAGCTAGAGAAGTTTCTTGGTTCACTTTACAGGAAGTACAAAAAATTAGTTTATGTGGTGACTTTCAGTATTAATTTTGTATTCGATTGTGCAAGAAAAAGGATGTTGGAAGATCTCCTAAATTCATATGATCTGATGCAGACTGTGTTTTTTGTAACCAGGGTACAGGACAGCCACAGACAATATTTTTATTCATTCTTCATTATGAGATGGACACTCTGTTGGCAAAAGTGTGAATGACCTTCCAGACCATGATGCACAGATTTTAACACTAAAAGGTTTTTGTACTCAAATGAAGGTTATACATAATTACAGACTATGTAGAGAAGCTAATTCAATGGTAATAGACAGTTCTTTAAACCTTGTTATGGAAAAAGAGTGGCAGGATGTTTATGGTGCCGATAACACAGACGACAGATATAATGCTTTCCTTATCACATTTCTTATGATCTTTGAAAGTTGCTTTCCATTAGAACATTCTAAACATTTTACTAGCAGTAAAAGGCAACTTGGGGGCTGACTAGTGTGATAAGGATATCATGTAGAACAATGTGGGAATTATATAAAAATCTTGGAACTAGTCACAATTGAGCTACAGTAGCTCATTGTAAAGAGTATCGTAAGGTGCTTAAAAATGTTATTAGAAAGGCAAAGAGTATATGGTATGCAAATAGAATAGCTAATTCACAGAATAAAATTAAAGCCATAGGGTCAGTCATGAAGGAAGTGTCTGGTCAGCAGTACAAGGTCGACAATATAAAGTCAGTTCATTGTAAAAATATTTATGTTACTGGTAAGTCAGATATTTGTACAGTATTTAACAACCACCTTCTGAGCATTACTGGTGAATTAAACAACAAATCTCTTGGAAAATGCCTTTCTGAGACTGATGTCTGAAATACTCTTCTGTGATACTGAAAAGGGGGGGGGGGGGGATTGAGTCAATAATTAAATCACTGAAGACTAAGGGCTCTCATGGATATGATGGACTAATAATAAGAATATTAAAGCACTGTGCTGCACATGTTAGCCCTGCATTTAGCCATATTTGTAATTTTTGAACGATTTATGTACTCAGTAGTAAAACCACTATATAAAAGAGGAGAAAAGGACAATGTAGACGATTTTAGATCTATTTCTATACCATCAGTGTTATTGAAAGGGCTGTATATGTAAGAATAATTGACAATTTTATTTCACATAATTTTCCATCAAATGTATGGTTCGGTTTTAGGAGTGGTTTAACAACTGAAAAAGCTATATTCTCTTTTCTCTGTGAGATACCAGATGGATTAAACAATAGGTTTCAAATGATAGGCACGATTTTTGATTTAACTAAGGTGTTTGATTGTGTTGATCACGAAATATTGCTACAGTAGTTGGGCTATTGTGGAATATGGGGAGTAGCTCTCTTACTGTAACAACAGACAGTACAATGTTGAGTATGTCCATGATGTTTGGTATAAGTGGGGCATGGTTAAATGGGGAGGGGGGGGGGATGCCCCCAGGGATCAGTGCAGGGACTTCTCCTGTTTCTCACTTACATAAGTGATATAAACTCTAGTATTATAGGTGATTCTAAAATATTTCTGTTTGCTGATGACCGTAGCTTGGTACTACAAAATGTTTTGTGTGACACTGGCAATGTTTCAAATAATGCAGTTCATGACATAAGTTCATGGCTTGTGGAAAACAAACTAAGGCTAAATCACAGTAATAGACAGTTTTTACAGGTTCTAAAACACAATTCAACAAAACCTGAGGTTTTAATTTTGCAGAATGGGCATATTATTAGTTAAACTGAACAGTTGAAATTTCTAGCCCACATTCAGGATCTCATTCAAAGACTTAATGCTGCCATTTTTATTACTCAAAAGGTACCTGAAGTAAGTGGTAGTTTGACACAAAAGTAGTCTATTTTGCATATTTTCATTTACCTATGATGCACAGTATTCTATTTTGGAGTATCTTTTCCCATTCTCAAATGATATTTTTGGCTCATAAATGGCTAGTTTGGTCAGAAAGTGCTGTAAATTCATGAACCTGCTGTTGACCCCTGTTCATTAGTCTGGATTTCTGACACTTGTCTCTCAATATATATATTCTTTTCTGTCATTTCTTGTTGACAATATCAGCTTATTCACAAGAGTTAGCAGTTTTCACTCAGTTAATACTAGGCAGAAATCCAGTCCGCATTTGGATCGCTCTTCCTTAACTCTTGGGCAGAAAGGTATGCAGTATACTGCTGCATCCATTTTCAATAAGCTATCATGAGAATTCAAAAATTTTAGCAGTAATCCATGTGCTTTCAAATCAAAATTGAAGAGTTTTCTCATACATAAGTCCTTCTATTCTGTCATGGAGGTTTTTGAAAAATAAACTGATTCCTGTTTTATATTGTTGATTGTGTTTACATAAATTTATGTCTTGTCTTTTTTTGGGTTCATAAACACTTCATTTTATCTGTTATTACTTTTATGTTGTAGTTTCATGTACTGACACGTTCCATGACCTTAGAGGTTTGCTCCTCAATTTGGTCCTAGAGACCTACACAAGCAAAATAAAAAATAAATAAATAAATAAAAACTGTCACAGCAAAACTGGGTGGTCGGTAAAAACATCCAACAATTAAGTTGCTTTCACCTACACCTTTTATATGCAACCAGATGACTTCACTGTCACACACAACTTTGACCTCAATAAACATAATATTTTTGTCAACTGCAATGAACTCTCCCCCTCCTATGAACTGTAATGTGTCTTTCCCATGTATGTTCCATGTCTCACTAAACATCTCAGAGCTTTCCACTTTGGGTTCAGACAGCTCTTAGTCTCAAGAATAATATGAATGTGAGAGCTTACCTGCAGGTCAGTAATTTCAGGAACTTTATTACGAATATTTGAACAATATACTGATAAAATTGTGACAGTCAAAATTTCTTTATTCTGAACGCCATTTGACTTTCCTTGCTCTATATCAATTGATGTGTGTTCATCAGAAGCACCTAAGTTAACAAGTGTGTTTTAAGGTCTGATTCAAGTTTCTGTCCTGGGGGGGCTGTATTTGTTATTTTGTTTCCAGATTGGTTGTCCCACTAAATGAACAGTCAATGTCTTTAGCGGAATAGGCAGTTAGCATGTAGGCTCAAGAGCTTTATAAAGAGCAGAATCATCAGCATGGGTAGTGCAGTTGTGACAGTTAGGTGTGAAAGCACCTCTGCAGTGGTGTAAAGAGAAGCATAGGTCCAATGTAAGCAGTAAAGGATTGCAGTGGACACCACAAATGGTGAGTAGCAATGAATCCAGTCAAGCCTCGTACCCCTTGCATCATGGCATGGTGGAAGATGGTGGCTACATGCTGCAACAGTAGTATTTGTGAGGGGGGGGGGGGGGGGGGAGCAGAGGGGGCAGGGGGAGCAGCGACAAATAACAATTAATATGAATCCACCCATGTGCACCAGAGCATACAAGAAAGGGAGCAGTCCATGAAGGATGGTTTCGCTTTGCTGAGTAGTGGCTGATGGCAGCTACATGTCACATTGGCAGAGAATGGCAGCAGAGACAGGTAGTGATGTGTCCAAGTCTGCTCACGAGGTACCAGGCACATAAATTTCATTACTTCACATCTTGAACAGTCCATGATGGGTGGCTTCACATCCTAATGTGGCACAGCAGCTGGCAATGTCTTCACATAGTGGACTGCAGCTTCACATCATGGAAGGCATCTTCACACCTTGGAAGGCAGTTTCACCTTGCAGTCGTAACAGAAAGCAGATCACATTACACAGGGTATAGTGTGATAGAAATGGCACACAGCAGGCAAGGTTAAGGTAAATAAAGTTATCAGTCATGGCTGATACGGTTTTAACATAATTGAATGACTGTGGGCCAGACGGTGAAGGATTTGTTCGAAAAGATTCAGGCAGTCCTAAAATACAAAGGGTAGGAGTATATTTGGAAATCCACTATCATTAATTTTAAATGCTTTGAATGTTTTCAAGTAGGAATCAGAAACAAATTTTGGGAACACAGAATGAAAATTTGCCAGTATTGTTGGGGAAGTGAAGCAAAACTGTAGTGTATTGAAATCAGAGCACAGTGACAAAATAAATTTAGCCATTTAGAAATTCAATCAGTTGGAGGATTGGTTTGTTGGAATAAATGGCAAAACTGAAGAAAATGTAAAAAGGTTGACAGACTCAATAATATAGTTGACAATGGAGAAAAGGGATTGTTATCAAAGGTAGAAGCTGTGGAAAACGATTTCGGGGTACAAACTGAAGCACAAGAGTAGAAGCGTAAGAAACATGAATTGGACACAAATGCAGAATTAAAATCTGTGGCTGCACAAATAACTCAATTTAGTAGAAGCATAAAAATAGTAATGAAAAGTTAGAAGAGGAGATTTTTCACCTCTGTAGCTGAGTGTTCAGTAGGCTGACTGCCATGCAGAGGGCCTGAGTAGTTCAGTGACTATAAAACTTTTAAGTTACATTTTTAAATAAATACTGGGGCCTCAGATTGAAAAATGATTTCTTAAATGGACCAAGTTATAAAAATGGGAAAGAAAGTATCACAGAACTTTGTGTCAGAGAATTAAATAAACAGATTCATCTAGACCATGGGTGGTCAACCAGTGGCCTGCGGGCTCGATCTGGCCTGTGATTGATTTCAATCCTCCACATGGACGATATCCACAGGACAGGACAAGGTTCTCACACTATACTCTGGATGGGACCTATTTTCGGGTATTCCTGCTGATGGTCAGCTATGCACAGCACAAGTTTGCAGTTCATGATGCAGACCAGTGAAAGTCTTCCTTAAAGACTTGACCCAACAGAACGCTGCCTGGTGACATGTCTCAGGCTGTGGTGGCAGATGGCTGGTGTTTAAAAGGCAAGGGACACTACACAGGCAAGAGCTGGACTCAGCAACTGGCTGTTGCTGGATCAGCTGTTGCTGTGGAAGCAGTTGATACCTCATCAGTGCCTTGCATGTGTAGCACAGTACAGAGCTGTCTCCCACAACTGCTTCAGCACAGCAGTCAAACGCACATGTTACTTATGGCCTATGACTGTGCTACACATTGATAGACTGCAAATGCTTTTAGCAGGCAACAACACCACTTAAAATACCAACTGCCCACAAAATGTGCTGACTTCAACAACAGCAGCAAGTACCACTGAACAAACTAGTTCTGTTGTCAGTTCTTGCATGAAGTTCTGAGCTAGTTCTTTCTTAATTTCGTGAAAGTGTCTCTGTGTGTCAAATTTATTCACAAAATGTCTGGCATTAACAAGAGGAAATTAGATGCTGAATATCATAAATTCCAGGAGAAATTGTCTGAGGATTACTTCTTCATAATGCATGACAATAAACCTGTCTGTTGTGTTGTGAATCATTATTTGTTGTGAAAGAATATAAAAAGAAAAGGCACTTTTCTATGAAACACACTGCTCAACAACAGCTTGCAGGACGTCTGCAGAAAGACAAAATTAAGTTATTAATTTCCAATAGGTAGGTTTCCAGGTAGGTTAGAAAATTCAAAAAGGGAAATGGATAGGTTAAGGTTAGATATAGTGGAAATTAGTGAAGTTCGGTGGTAAGAGGAACAAGACTTTTGGTCAGGTGAATACAGGGTTATAAATACAAAATCAAATAGGGGTAATGCAGAAGTACCTTTAATAATAAATAGGAAAATAGGAATGCGGGTAAGCTACTACAAACAGCATAGTGAACGCATTATTGTAGCCAAGATAGATACGAAGCCCATGCCTACTACAGTATTACAAGTTTATATGGCAACTAGCTCTGCAGATGATGAAGAAATTGAAGAAATGTATGATGAGATAAAAGAAATTATTCAGATAGTGAAGGGAGACAAAAATTTAATAGTCAAGGGTGACTGGAATTCGACAGTAGAAAAAGGAAGAAAAGGAAATGTAGTAGGTGAATATGGATTGGGGCTAAGGAATGAAAGAGGAAGCCACCTGGTAGAATTTTGCACAGACCACAACTTAATCATAGCTAACACTTGGTTCAAGAATCATGAAAGAAGGTTGTATACATGGAAGAACCCTGGAGATACTAGAAGGTTTCAGATAGATTATATAATGGTAAGACAGAGATTTAGGAACCAGGTTTTAAATTGTAAGTCATTTCCTGGGGCAGATGTGGACTCTGACCACAATCTATTGGTTATGAACTGTAGATTAAAACTGAAGAAACTGCAAAGAGGTGGGAATTTAAGGAGATGGGTCCTGGATAAACTGAAAGAACCATAGGTTGTACAGAGTTTCAGGGAGAGGATAAGGGAACAATTGACAGGAATGGGGGATAGAAATACAGTAGAAGAAGAATGCGTAGCTTTGAGGGATGAAATAGTGAAGGCAGCAGAGGATCAAGTAGGTAAAAAGACGAGGGCTAGTAGAAATCCATAGGTAACAGAAAAGATACTGAATTTAATTTATGAAAGGAGAAAATAGAAAAATGCAGTAAATGAAGCAGGCAAAAAGGAATACAAACGTCTCAAAAATGAGATCGACAGGAAGTGCAAAATGGCTAAGCAGGGATGGCTAGAGGACAAATCTAAGGATGTAGAGGCTTATCTCACTAGGGGTAAGATAGATACTGCCTACAGGAAAATTAAAGAGACCTTTGTAGAAAAGAGAACCACTTGCATGAATATCAAGAGCTCAGATGGAAACCCAGTTCTAAGCAAAGAAGGGAAAGCAGAAAGGTGGAAGGAGTATATAGACGGTCTATACAGGGGCGATGTTCTTGAGGACACTATTATGGAAATGAAAGAGAATGTAGCTGAAGATGAAATAGGAGATACGATACTGCGTGTAGAGTTTGACAGAGTACTGAAAGACCTAAGTCGAAACAGGTACCTGGGAGTAGATAACATTCCATTAGAACTACTGATAGCCTTGGGAGAGGCAGTCCTGACAAAACTCTACCATCTGGTGAGCAAGATGTATGAGACAAGTGAAATTCCCTCAGACTTCAAGAATAATATAATAAATCCAGTTCCAAAGAAAGCAGGTGTTGACAGGTGTGAAAATTACTGAACTATCAGTTTAATAAGTCACAGCTGTAAAATACTAATGCGAATTCTTTACAGACAAATGGAAAAACTGGTAGAAGCCGACCTCGGGGAAGATCAGTTTGGATTCCGTAGAAATGTTGCAACACATGAGGCAATACTGACCCTACGACTTATCTTAGAAGATAGACTAAGGAAAGGCAAACCTACATTTCTAGCATTTGTAGACTTAGAGAAAGCTTTTGACAATGTTGACTGAAATACTCTCTTTCAAATTCTAAAGGTGGCAGGGGTAAAACACAGGGAGCGAAAGGCTATTTACAATTTGTACAGAAAGCAGATGGCAGTTATGAGAGTCGAGGGACATGAAAGGGAAGCAGTGGTTGGGAAGGGAGTGAGACAGGGTTGTAGCCTCTCCCCGATGCTATTCAATCTGTATATTGAGCAAGCAGTAAAGCAAACAAAAGAAAAGTTTGGAGTAGGTATTACAATCCATGGTGAAGAAATAAAAACTTTGAGGTTCGCCAACAACATTGTAATTCTGTCAAAAAGTCGTTTCTGAAAGTATTTGTATGGAGTGTAGCCATGTACGGAAGTGAAACATGGACAGTAAATAGTTCAGACAAGAAGAGAATAGAAGCTTTCGAAATGTGGTGCTACAGAAGAATGCTGAAGATTAGATGGGTAGATCACATAACTAATGAGGAATTATTGAACAGGATTGGGGAGAAGAGAAGTTTGTGGCACAACTTGACCAGAAGAAGGGATCGGTTGGTAGGACATGTTCTGAGGCATCAAGGGATCACCAATTTAGTATTGGAGGGCAGCGTGGAGGGTAAAAATCGTAGAGGGAGTCCAAGAGATGAATACACTAAGCAGGTTCAGAAGGATGTAGGCTGCAGTAGAAGCTTTCACAGGATAGAGTAGCATGGAGAGCTGCATCAAACCAGTCTCAGGACTGAAGACCACAACAACAACAACAATTTCCAATTTGAACAAGCAACAGCAAATATTTGCCAAACTGATGACACAGTGCAACAATCTGATTAAAGCTAGTTTTATAGTGAGCAGAAACATTGCCAAGTAATTAAAGCCCTTTTCTAAAGGCAAATTCATGAAGGAGTGCTTCTTGGGCATTGCTGATGTACATCCTGATGAAAAAAAAAGTGTTTGTCATGATGAACAGTGGTTTGATGATCGGAGATGATGTTTGGTGACATTAAAAAAGTATATGTGATTGTGCTGCCACATTCAACGCATTTTCTGTTGCTTTGGACAAGAGCACTGATTTGTCAGACACAGCTCAAATAGCAAGTTTTGTTCATGATGCAGATATGGACTACAAAATAAGAGAAGAATTGTGTAGCATTACAGCCATTAAAAGGAAGCACAACTGGTGAGTATGTCTAACATGAAGTTGAAAAAAATCCTTGAAACCTTCAACCTGCAGTGGAGACAACTTGCTGGAGTTTGTTCTGATGGAGCACCTGCAATGGTCAGTTCAGAAAAAGGTTTTATTGGCACATTAAATGAAAAATCTTATGAAGCTAAATATTTACAAAGAAAGTTTAACAATTCTTCATTGCATTATTCACCAACAAATTTTTTTGTGCTAAGTCAATTAAAATGAAACATGTCATGGACATGGTTGCCAATAACATCAATTTCATTAAGTCCCTCACACTAAATCACCACCAACTCAAACAGTATTTGGACGACCTGAGTTCCAAACTTGAAGATTTAGCTTACCATTGTGAAGTGAGTTGGCTGAGTAAGGGCAAAATGCTAAAACATTTAGTATCTTTGACAAGAAATAGCACATTTTATCCCTATCTAAGGGAGACCATTGGCTGAAATAAATGATCCCCAATGGATTTGTGATTTAGCATTTTTGGTAGATATCACAGCTCATTTATATGACATAAATTACGAACTCCAGAAACAAAGGCAGTTAATTCATGAATTATACAGCCATCTGAAAACTTTTCAAAGATGCACTTGTGGGAAATGCAGATGAGAACTGGAAACCGTTGCCACTTTCCTACAGTGTCAGCTTATGAAAATGCTGGTCATGTTACTTATGCTGATGAGCTGAAATCATTAAGAGTGCAATTTACTACAAGGTTTACTGATTTCAGGAATGCAGACAGTAAGTTTTCTATATTTGCTAACCCAATAACTTGTGGTGTAGAAAAGGCTCCAGAAAACCTTCAAATGGAACTTACTGAACTTCAGAATGATTTGCCTTTAAAATACAAATTTGAAGATGTAAACCTGCTCAAATTTTATAAAGCTTATTTGAATGAAGAGAAATATCCACAACTTAGATCATTTGCACAAAGGGAATTTGTCTTTCTGGAAACATATGTAAGTGTGAACAACTTTCTTTTCTTGCGAAAACAAATAAATGCAACACATGTACAAGATTAACAGATGATAACTTAGAAAATATCTTAAAAGTCAGTAACAATGACATAAATCCTGATATCAACAATCCTGTGCTAAAACTTCAAACTCAGAGCTCACATTAAGCTGCCACTGAATTTTTTTTTAAATCAACAAACCACTGCAAATACATTGATTAAGTGTAACTTTTCTGCTTACCTAATGGCTGACGGCAGAATTTATGTTCAGCATACTGGATTTACACAAAGTCACCACGTTTCACATGGGTTTCTGTGCAATCACATGATCTTGAAAAGTTTTATTTTGGGATTTGAGTTATTACGATGAGTTGTAAGGACTCAAGATGGAAAATTAAAGTATGGCGTGAAAATAGATATAAACATCTGAAGATGGGGTGTTGTGTAGTATCACAGTCATGAATTACAAAAGTCCACCTTATTTGCTGGGCAAGTTGCAGCCAAGCAGGTGTATTTTCTTTTGGCTGTATTGCAGAGTTTTTGTATTTCACTATGTTTGGTAATATTCATCTTTTCTTGAAAATCTTTGGGATGAGTCCAAATATATTATCTGCAAACCTGCTTGACACACATGTCTTCAAACTTATGCATTACAGGCACCGCTACCATGTCAAATGAGTACTGTCTTCTTATTGGCTGTGCACTCTGTAAAACCTCTGCTGTCACTGGTGTGGGCAGTTTCAGCCTTTTCGTGCAGTGTAAACAACATATGATTGACATACACATCCTTTCGTCTTTGCCTCTCCTTCCCTCTTTCCTGAAGAAGCAACCGTCGGTTGCGAAAGCTAGAAATCCTGTGTGTGTGTGTTTGTGTGTTTTATTTATTGTGCCTGTCTACTGGTGCTTTCCCGCTTGTCTTGGAATCTTTGTTTTTTTTTTTAAAGGTCAAATACATCGTTAGTTGATGAAAAGTAAAGTTTGTATGTCTATTTATTTCATAATTAGAAAGATTCTAAAATTCCTGTACCTAGCAATATTTGATGGAGAAGAATTCAAGAGGGTTTCCAGCAGTCAGCTATTCAGTAAAGAAGAGTGGCTCCAAATTCCAAGTAAGTCACCTTGTAAAAATGTGGAAGGTGGTTTGGGGGAATAAGCTGATATAACCCACATCCACACTCACACTTTACGTTGTCAGAACGGTAGAAGTTCCTTTTGCTATATTCTTTTCAAGTAACAATATTAGCATTAAAAAATTCCTCTGCTGAGAAATAGCGCTTTTACTTTAGAATTATGTACAACTTTCTCTTCAGCCAACTGCTCTTGATCTTATTTATGTTTTCAAATTTTAATTTGTAGAACATTCCTCATTCCCATGTACTGTTTAGTTTGGACAAAGAGCTGTAGGTGGTGGGAAAGAAGCATAAATTTCTCTTTATTCCTATTCTGAGAGTTATTTAGCCTAGTAAGAACAGCTCAGGATAGCTGTGCATAAAAATAATTAGTTCAAGATGTACTGGGATAAACACTTACTGTATTAAGATCTCTTAATAGTGGGTGACAAGGCACCTTTGGCCTCCTTTGCTCATATTCAGGCTGTTTTCTGAGCTTCGATGATACCATAGATACACTTAAATATTTTGGCCACTGAAATGTTTGTGTGCAAAGGTAGCAATTTACAAAACAGTGGATATGTTTGCATATAAACATTCACGTGGCAGACATATTCAGGTGTGTTTGTGGGTTGTTCTATACTATCTGTACCTCTGAGGTTCCGAAAAATGTTGAACCTTGTGTACTTCCAAAAAACTCTTTCAAGACCAGTCTACAGTGGGAAGAAAAAACAAAGGATTTTCAGTGTAGGTAAAATAAAAGCTACCCAGTTCTTATGTTAGGAATTTGTTTACATTGTTCCAGTTCATACTTAGGTCCAGTTCCAGTAAAATGTATTTTTATTAGACTATTTTTTGCTGTAGGACACCACCATTCCAAGGAACACTCACAAAAAAACCAACACTGAATTTACAACACATACAAATGTAATTCTAAACATGGAAATCCCTCTGACTACGAACCTGTCATTTTAAAATCAGTAATAGTGCTATTTGATCTTAATAAAAAGTATAACATACAGCGGCTTTACCTTTTTTCAGAGTTAGATCAAAGAAAAATA
Organism: Schistocerca gregaria; assembly: GCF_023897955.1. Taxonomy (NCBI): domain Eukaryota; kingdom Metazoa; phylum Arthropoda; class Insecta; order Orthoptera; family Acrididae; genus Schistocerca; species Schistocerca gregaria. The sequence continues at coordinate 542,716,159 of NC_064923.1, forward strand.
ATAAATGTCAAAAGTGTACATGTCATTTGTTTTTGACGATCAACACAATGAGATGGAGAGGTAAAAAAAGGGGGGAGGGGGGAGAAGAAGAAAAAAACAACTTGAGCTTGATGATTTTGTGTTCTATACTTCACAAGTTCCCATGTTATTGAGCACCTGGGTCAATAGAAAACATGGCCATCTTTCACAGTTCAACTGTTCAACAAGAAAAATGTCCCAAAAAATGTGGACCACAGCACTTTTTGTTGTGAACAATACAGAGAAACTCATTTCTGAACACTAATGGTGACAAAATAAGTAAAATGAAAATCTCATTCCATACCAAAACCTTCTTCCTGAAAACTCTGGCCATCCATGTACGCAGGATCTGCAGTAACATCTAGTCCCTCTCCCAGTATGCTTACTGAGACCTCTGAAAATAAAAAAATTCCCTGGCGACCTTGCCCAGAAAGTCCTGTGTTGTGATGCAAAATCCTACCCATTATATTCCAAGGATCCAAATGTTGAGTCATCACTGCTAATTACAAATGGGTGGAAGGTGGTCAAAGGGCTCTGTTGACATAGTAGTCTGGCCAGAAAAGCAAAAGATTAGTTGACACAAGTGCACTTTAAATAAAAATGATTTACTCAACTTGTACAAAAGAGCTGCTGCAGAGTTGACAACATGTGGCAGATACAACTAGTTATAAATAGGAGCCCCACACAGACGTGCATCTACGTACACTGAATTTTTCCCAATTGAGCTAATTATCAACAACTCAGGGTAATGTATGGCACCAGTTAGCAACTAGAAATAATCATGAACTAAAAGACCAGTGCCTAGGTGTCCACCGCTTATAACACTGTCCTGGTGGCCTTCAATGGTTAATGGCCTGGAGGTTCTTCATTTGTGGTGATGTTCAAAGCACGGCTCGCAAGAATCTTTGAGGCACTGGCTCCAGAAGTATCAACTGGCAACAATACTACATAATCTTCAGCATAATTTTTTCTTACATACATTTCTGCTTCAGATCACTTACATGGTAACATTAAGGGGTTTCAAGCTATTACTCAGAAGTTCTGCTAAAAAGAAATAAAAAGGGGGATAGTAAAATACAAGTAAACTACATTATAAACCAATCAAACTTCTACACATAATTACACGGTGACTCATCAACTGAAGAGGCCTGGAGAGGCACCCACAATTTAACTGTATCTGCACTACACCTGCTGGAACTGGAAGCTACCATTAACCATGTAATAGGAGAGAGGCAACACTTAAATAATATTAAATATATTGATAACATAAAATATTTTACTCTGGTAAGTCTTCATCTAACAGTCAGTTTTACTTTTATAACATTTTAAATTGTATATTTGCAATTTATGAGTTGTCAACTTTATAATATTATGTAGCTAATAGTTCCAAGAATCAGAGGGAAGATATGTTTACAATGTTAGCACCTCTCAAACATTGTTCAGTTGATGAGGTATGATAGCTGCACATTGAAATTAGTTTGATTTGCAGTTTAGTTTAGTAATATTTTACTATTTACCTCTTTCTTTTTCTTTTATAATATATCATATGATGATGAGTTAGTAATAACTCAAAACTGGCAATAATACTGATTGAATGACCAAATGTTGAAATATTTAATTAGAAACATATACAAGACAGTCACTGTGTTTCCCTAGGGTAGTATGCCTAGTCTATGAATCTTCTGTGCCTTCGTATGCATACCTAGTGCAGTTGCTGATCAGCCACCGATGAGAGGATTGAAACAACAAAGTTAATTCTCTGAAAAAGTTTTATTTTCTTCTTGTTGTGCTTTGGAAGAGGAATATACCCCTGTTCTATAACTTGAATGCTAGCTTTCAAACCACTCTCAAAGAAGTTTCCTAACATCCAACCAATCTATACAATATCATTGCCCATACCAATGGGAGACACAGGTGCCAAAACTGTCATACACTTCTTCCTACCCTTTTTCAATCATTTCACTGACATTTCCTACCTCATGAGAGGAGGGTCACCTGTGACAGCAATCATATCATCTACTAATTTTAGTGCAGCAAGTGTACAGCCCACCACTTGGGTAAGACCATAACCAAATGATTCATCTGAATTAGTTATCTCTGCTGAAGTGTAATAAGGGCAAACTAGAACATTCAGATGTGGAGCAACTTGCTCAACATAATGTGTCTGTCTCTAACATCTTTTCTATTTGGAACCTCCACAACACCTACTTTTCTGGCAGTGCACAACACACTCTTTGCCATATACCCCTCAAAAGACTAGCACCAAACCCCTCTATAAGTTGTGTTAATAATTAACCATAATTACACTGTCACATATTGTTTGCATTTACATGGTTAATAAGTAAACAAAGTTAACACAAAAGCTATTCCTTGAAAAAATTCTTGCTTTCTCTCATACTAGATAGTTGTGTCTATCTACTATTGTTTTCTTTTTTTAAAAAAGTTCTGTGGCACCTTGTGTGCCAATGTTACTAAATTGGGAATGAGTCATTACGTAATTCATGGAATGCTACCAACTGAGGTGATGCAGTGGCTAGCACACATTTGGAAGGATGATGGTTCAAACCCATGTCCAGCCATCCTGGTTAAGGTTTTCCATGATTTCCCTAAACCGGCCCAGGCAAATGACAGGACTGTTCCTTTGAAAGGGCATGGCTGATTTCCTTACCCATCCTTCCCTAATCCCAAGGGACTGATGACCTCGCTGTTTGGTCCCCTCCGCCAAATCAACCAACCAACCGACCAACCATGGAATGCTCACAGAAGTATTAAAAAATTATGAGCTTCCAAATAACTAATGCATGACACTGAACTATTGTGAGGAACCCCTAACAGGAAAAGCGCATTGTGCTGCAAGGTAGATTTTCCAACTTCATTTGAAAATTTGTGGCTCCAGGTAGCTTACTGACAAATGCCAGAATTGGTGGTCATGTGTGCATGAGGTGTGCTTGCTTGTGTATATGAATGTGAGTGTTTCTATTTTTCTGATGAAGATTGTGGCTGAATACTTTGTATAAACAAGTCTTGACGCTGTATCCAAAATGAATTACAACAAACTAGAGAAGCAGAAAGTGGGGTGCCAACCATGGAATTTTTATTCATGTAATTGGCAGATGGTAGATTCCCCTTTGCTTTTTCATTACACACACACACACACACACACACACACACACACACACACACACACACACACACAGAAAATATTTATAGATACATCCTGTGTAGGAATGCTTCCTCTATAGCCACCAATAGGATTTGGTTATCAACAGTATAATGATATGTTTCTCATAAGGACTGATTAAGCATATTGAAAAGTCAAAAACTTTCTGTGAAAGTTAAAACAAACACTTAAACACTAAAACTTGCAAGAGATATTCCTTTGCTGAACACAGAGGAGAGAGTCAGTGGGTGGAAATATTATAATGGTGGTTTCCATGAGGGGGAGGAACTGTCTGATGATGTGATAGAAAAATAAATGAGAGTTGGTTTGGAAGAAATAGGGAATCCAGGACTAATGTCAGAGGTTAATAGAACTTTGGAAGATTTGCAATCAAATGAGCTGTAAAGCACAGATAAAATTTCTTCAGATTTTCTAAAATCACTGAATGAATTGGTAACTAAATGGCTATTCAAGTTAGTTTGTCGAATCTATGAATGTGGAGTCATATATCAGATTTTTGGAGAAATATCGTGCACGATCCAGAAAACAGCAAGTGCAGTTAAGGTGAGAACTGTTTAAAATCAGCTTAACAGAAGATGCAATCAAGTTGCTGGCAATAAAGATTATAAAGATGAATGGAACAGAAAATTGAGAATCTGTTAGATGATGTTTAGTTTGACTTTAGGAAAGGTAAAGGCACCGGACAGACAGGACTGATGTTGTGCTTGATAATGGAAGCAAGGTTGAAGAAAAATCAAGACATTTTTATAGGATTTATCAGCCTGAAAGAAGTGTTTGACAATGTAAAATGGTGCAAGATGATCAAAATTCTGAGAAAAATAGGAGTAGGGAAAGATTAGTAATATACAATATGTACAAGAGCCATTAGGAAACAATAAAATTGAAAGCCAAGAATGACATGCTCAGATTAAAAAGAGGATAAGAGAGAGATGCAGTCTTTCACCCCTAGTGTTCAGCCTATAAATAGAAGAAGTAATAATGGAAGTAAAGAAAGATTCAAGGGTAGGATTAACATTCTGGGTGAAAGAATCATAATGATAGAATTCACTGATGACATTGCTGTTGGGTGGCTTGTGAGTATAAATGTAGATGTAGAAGAATTGCAGAATCTTTTGAATGGAATGGACAGTCTAATGAGCACACACTATGGGTTGAGAGTAAACTGAATAGAATTAAAGCAATGAGGAGTGGCAGAAATAAGAATAGTGATAAACTTAACATCAAAATCAGGGATCAGGATGTAGATGAAGTGAAGGAATTCTACTACCTTGGAAGTAAAACAACATGATGGTTAAAGAAAGCAGTGCATAAAAAGCATACTAGCACATGAAAAGAAGACACAACAAAAAGAAGTCTTTTAGTATCAAATGTCATCCCTAATTTGAGGTAAAAATTCTGAGAATGTTTGTTTGGATCACAGTCTGTATGCAAGTGAATCATGGGCTGCATAAAAATTTGAAAAAAAGAGAGTCAAAGAATGTGCCATGTGGTGCTATAGGAGGATGTTAAAAATTAGGTGAACAGTTAGGAAAAGAAATGAGGGTTCTCCACAGGATCAGTGAGGACAGGAACATGTGGAAAGCACATATGTTAAGACATCAAGGAATATTTTCTGTGGTACTTAAGAGAGCTACAGAGAGTAAAAACTGTAGGGAAAAACAGAGATGGGAACATATCCAACAAATAATTCAGCACATAAGGTGTAAGTGCTACTCTCAGATGTAGAGATTGGAACAAGTGAGCAGTTTTGTGGCAGGCTGCATCAGACCAATCCAAAGAGTACAATGTAAAAGAATCAGTATCAAACAGTGGAAAGTCCAGAATGGGAAAACAAAAATATCATGGAAAAAGACAGATTGCTGTTCACCATGTAGAGAAGGCACGAGTCACAGACCAGAACAATGAAAAGACTGGTGAACATTAAACGATTTGGACAAAAAATTCTTTTGAAAAAAAGACACACGCTCAATGACACAAGTACAGTTTACACACACATGGCCACTGTCTCTAGCCATTGTGGCCTGACTGTGGACAATGACAGTGTCTGCCACAGGCAACAAGCTGGGGGTGGGTGGACTGGGTAAGGAAGGGGAAGGATAACATGGTAGGGATGTTGGAAGATGTGCTTCCCCTGAGATGGATTAGATTAGATTAATACTTGTTCCATAGATCATGAATACGACACTTCGTAATGATGTGGAACGTGTCAGGTTAATAAAAGATGTCTGTACAAGAAATTATATTACACAAAATATTGCATGACACTAATGATTAAGTTTTTTTTTTTTTGTTTTTTTTTGTTTTTTTTTTTTTTTTACTTAGTTTATATCTAAAAATTCAGCCAATGAGTAGAAGGAGTTGTCATCTAGAAATTCTTTTAATTTATTTTTAAATGTTAGTTGGCTATCTGTCAGGCTTTTGATGCTGTTTGGTAGGTGCCCAAAGACTTTTGTGGCAGCATAATTTACCCCTTTCTGTGCCAAAGTCAGATTTAACCCTGCATAGTGAAGATCATCCTTTCTCCTGGTGTTATAGGTATGCACACTGCTATTACTTTTGAATTGGGTTGGATTATTATCAACAAATTTCATAAGGGAATATATATACTGTGAGGTTACTGTGAGGATCCCTAGATCCTTAAATAGATGTCTGCAGGATGACCGTGGGTGGGCTCCAGCACTTATTCTGATTACACGTTTTTGTGCAATGAATACTTTTCTACTCAACGATGAATTACCCCAGAATATGATGCCATACGAAAGCAGTGAATGAAAGTAGGCATAGTAAGCTAATTTACTGAGATTCTTATCACCAAAATTTGCAATAACCCTAATAGCATATGTAGCTGAACTCAGACGTTTCAGCAGACCATCAATGTGTTGCTTCCAGTTTAACCTCTCATCAATGGACACACCTAAAAATTTTGAAAATTCTACCTTAGCTACAGACTTCTGTTCAAATTCTATATTTATTACTGGAGTTGTGCCATTTACTGTACGGAACTGTATATACTGTGTTTTATCAAAATTTAAAGAGAGTCCGTTTGCTGAGAACCACTTAATAATTTTGTGAAAAACATCATTTACAATTACATCACTTAGTTCTTGGTTTTTGGATGTTATTACTATACTTGTATCATCAGCAAAAAGAACTAACTTTGCATCTTCATCAATGTGGAGTGGTAAGTCATTAATGTATATCAAGAACAGTAAAGGACCTAAGACCGAACCCTGTGGGACCCCGTGCTTGATAGCACCCCAGTTTGAGGAATCAGCTGTTGTTTTAACATTACACGAACCACTTATTTCAACTTTCTGCATTCTTCCAGTTAAGTATGAATTAAACCATTTGTGCACTGTCCCACTCAAACCATAATGATTTAGCTTATCTAAAAGAATTCCATGATTTACACAATCAAAGGCCTTTGAGAGATCACAAAAAATACCAATGGGTGATGTCCGGTTATTCAGAGCATTTAATATTTGATCAGTGAAAGCATATATAGCATTTTCCGTTGAAAAGCCTTTCTGAAAACCAAACTGACATTTTGTTAGTACTTTAGTTTTACAAATATGGGAGGCTACTCTTGAATACATTACTTTCTCAAAAATTTTTGATAGAGCTGTCAGAAGAGAGATTGGGCGGTAGTTGTTGACATCCGACGTATCCCCCTTTTTATGCAATGGTTTTACAATGGCATATTTCAGTCTATCAGGGAAAACACCCTGCTCCAAAGAGCTATTACATACGTGGCTGAGAATCCTACTTATCTGTGGGGAACAAGCTTTAAGTACTTTGCTGGAAATGCCATCAATTCCGTAAGAGCTTTTACTTTTCAGTGAGTTTATTATTTTACTGATTTCAGAGGGAGAGGTTGGTGGAATTACAGTTGTTTCAAACTGCGCAGGTATGGCCTCTTCTATTAATAGCCTTGCCTCTTCTAGTGAAGATCTAGATCCTATTTTCTCCACAACATTTAAAAAATGATTATTCAAAATATTTTCAATTTCTGATTGTTTGTTAGTGCACTTGTCATTCAGTTTTATTGCACTAAAGTCTTCCTGTGCTCTTGGTTGCCCTGTTTCCCTTTCAATAATATTCCAAATTGCTTTAATTTTATTATCAGAGTTACTTATCTCAGACATGATACACATGCTTCTGGACTTTTTAATAACTTTTCTTAGTACCGCACAATAGTTTTTATAATATTGAACAATTTCGGGGTCAGTACTCCCTCTTGCTGTTAGATACAGTTCTCTTTTACGGTTGCAAGATATTCTTATTCCTTTAGTTAGCCAAGGTTTTTTATATGTTTTCTCGGAATTATGTTTAACTATTTTCTTGGGAAAACAATTTTCAAATACCCTTAAAAATGTATTGTGAAATAAGTTATATTTCAAGTTTGCATCGGGTTCCTTATACACTTCATCCCAGTCTAGCTGCTGTAGGCTTTCCCTAAAGTTTGCAATATTTATATTGTTAATTGAACGCACTGCTTTGAAAGTCTGATTTATTATACTGCATGGAGCTATGTCATGTACTGTAACAAGCTGTGCACTATGATCTGAAAGACCATTCTCAACAGGATAAGCTTTTATGTCCTTAAACTTATCTTGGTCTATAAAAAAGTTATCTATCAATGTACTGCTGTTCTTTGTTATCCGAGTAGGAAAATCAATGACGGAGCTCAAATTGAAAGAACTGAGTAATACTAAAAGGTCATTCTTCCTATTACACTCTTTCAGGGAATCAACATTGAAATCCCCACAAATGATAATTTGCTTCCCCCTGTCTGACAGATAGCACAACAAAGCATCCAAGTTTTCTAGAAATAGCTGGAAATTCCCTGAGGGGGACCTACACACTGTTACAATTATGAAAGTGCCATCATTTAGTTTAAGTTCAGTGGCACATGCTTCCATATGTTGCTCCACACAAAAATTTTTAGTTTCTAAATTTTTTGCACTGTGGAAGCTTTTGACATATATGGCAACTCCTCCTCTCATCATATTATCTCTACTTACATGTGCAGCTAATTTGTACCCATTGATGCTAACCTTTTGCATATCAGTGACAATGTGATGCTCAGACAGGCAGGTGTGTTGGAAGAGGGGAGAGGAGAGATGTGAGAAGGGGAAAAAGACTATTAGTTACATTGGTGGAAAGGAAGGTGTGTGTAGTGCTAAAGAGGGAGCAAGAAAAGGGATAGGTAGGTGGAGGTCAGGGACTAGTGAAGGTTGAGGCCAGGGGCTTACAAGAATGAAGTGCATGTTATAGAAAGGGTTCCCACCTATTCAATTAAAAAAAAGCTGGTGTTGGTATGAAGGATCCAGATGGCACAGGCTGTGAAGCAGTCACTGAAGTGAAGCACATCTGGTTAGGTAAGGCAGCATGATCAGCAATTGGGTGTTCCAGCTATCTCTGGAACACAGTTTGACAGTGCCCATTCATGTAGACAGACAGCTTGTTAGTTGTCATGCCCCCATAGGAAGCACAGTTGCAGCTTAGTTTGTGGATCACATGACTGCTTTCACAGGTAGCTCTACCTCTGCTGGGATAGATGATGTCTGTGACAGGACTGGAATAGATGGTAGTGGGAGGATGTATGGGTCATGAATTGCTTCTAGGTCTTTTGAAAGGATATGAACAATGATGCAAGATGTTGAGAGCAGGGGTGGATTGAGATGGACTGGGATATTGTGTAGGTTCAGTGGACAACAGAATACCACTGTGAGTGCAGTGGAAGCATAGTGGGTTGGTACTGAGTCACAAAAGAAGTGCTTCTTCGCAACCAGGCAGTGGGTGTGTAGGTGGTGGTAGGTAACTGGAGAGACAAGGCATGGAAGATATGTTTCAGAACAAGGTTGGGATGGGAATTTTGGTTTGTGAAAGTCTTAGTGAGACCATGGGTGTATTTGGAGGGGAACTGCTCAACACTACAGATGTGACATTCAAGGGTGGGTAGGCTTTATGTAAGGAACTTCTTGGTATGGAATGAGTGGTAGCTGTCGAAGTGGAGCTATTGTTGATGGTTGGTACATTTGTTGTGGATGAAAGTACTGATGCAGCCATCCTTGAAATGGAAGTCAATATGAATGAAGGGTGGTTGTTGGTTTGACAAGGACTGGATAAAGTGAATGTGTGAGAAGGTGTTGAGGTTCTGGAGGGATGTAGATAGGGTATCCTAACTTTTTTCAAATACAGTCACAATCCACAGACAGGCCACAGCACCCAGAGACAGTGGCCATGTATGTGTGAGTTGTGGTCATGTGAATGTGTGTTCATGTATGTTTTCTATTTTTGCATGACCTTCTTATCTGAAAGCTTAAATGTTTAGCAGTTTTTTCATTGTGCCTGTCTGCAACTCAATGCCTCATCTATGTGTTGAGTAGCAATCTGTTCATTTCATAACACTGTTGTTGTAGAATTATATATCAGTAATTTAGTCAAAGAAAAAATAAGATTTTACCTCCAATAGTTTTCTCTTCAGGTAGTGTTTCACCAATAGCTTCAAAAAATGTTTCCTCTTCTAGCTCCTCTGCTGTAACTGGAACTTCCCCTGTAACTGTGGTTTCTTCAGGCACCTCTCTCTCTTCTGCTGTACCTGGAAGTCCTCCTTCTGGCTCTTCTGTTGTACCTGGAACTCCAACTGTAATTGCAACTTCTTCAGGCATGAAAGCTTCTTCTGCAGCATCAGTGGTTATAGTGGGAGGTTTCTGAGTTGCTGTTACTACTCCAGAAAATTCATTCTGAAATAGCCTTTCCTCTGGTCCCAATTCTACAATAGGCTCTTCTTCCTCAAATGGTAGTTCAAGTTCACTGTCTGTAAATCCATATTCCTTTGGAGGTTCCAATACGCAGGAACCTGTTTCACCAAATGGGAAGTCTGCTGCTGTTACCCTACTATAACTATCTTCATTATATTCGAATGATGCATCTGAGCCACTAACTGCAGCAACTTGCATGACATGTTCTTCATGTGCAGATGGACCTTCAGTTGCAGATACAAAGGCTTCAGTATCCTGAATCAGCACCTGTGGTTCTGTCTTTTCAGCAGCTGTATCTTTAATTGCTCCATACTTAGGGGATGAGTCACAAGTGCAAACACGCTTCTGTTTTATTTCTTGTTGTTCAGGAGGAATAACACCCTCAGGTAACAGTTCAAGTACCTGTGGAGTAACAAGCTGCTCTGGAACTCCAGCCCGTGACTGAATTGCGACCTGTGATGTGATCACTTCAGATAATATTCGAGCTATATCAAATGGTTCTATTTTACCTTTTTCTCCACATTTTGATATAACATCTGACAGAATAGCCTTGACATCAGGTGATTCTGTTCCTCCTGTAACTATAATTGTATCAGGTATCTGTAATGCTCCTGGAACTGTACCTTCACATTTTCCTATCAACTCTTTCAAAATATCGTGTACATCACCTGCCTCTAGTCCTCCTTCACCTTTTGTCAGTACTTCAGTAATAACATTTTCCATAATTGTTTGCTTATCAGCATCTACAGCTGCACATTTTGCTAGTACTTCAGATAAAACATGCTGTATCTCAGAAAGTTCTGGTTTTCCTTCAGGTGAACCTTCACATTTGGCTAGTAGCTCCGACAGTATTCTTGGAATCTCAGACATAATTTCATCTTCCATCTTTCTGATAGCTTCCAGTGGTTCCACAAGCATATATGAAACTTCTGCAACAATATGTTCTGTACCAGGTTCCATTGCTGTCCTCCCAAGAACATCATAATAAATTTCATCACGAAGTTCTCCAGTACTGCTTGTTGCCCTTTCAATCCTGTAACCTTCGGCTGCTACTTGTCTTGTTGGAGCTTCTAATCTTGTTGGAGCTTCTTGTCTTTTTGGAGCTTCTAGTCTTGTTGGAACTTCTACGCCTGTCAAAGGAGTAATCATTACCACAGGAACAGTTTCACTTGTTGTTTCTGGAACTTCAAGCACTGCTTGGGGCAACACTACATCAGTTATGGTAGCAGGTTCCATGTTGAAAGCAGGTAATTTTGCATTTTCAGGAAATTCATCCTGGAATAACCTCTCTGTCGACCCAAGATATACACTTTCCACTTCCTCCTCAAATGGCAGTTCTAGCTCACTCTCTGTAAACTCACATATCTTTGAAGGCCCTTCTAAAGCATAAGAACCAAACTCACCAAAGTAAAAGTCTTCTGCTGAAGTTCTGGTGTATAAACTTTCAGTAAATGACCCCAATGATATCTTTTCTTCTGGAAAATGTAGTTCTTTTTCAACTGGTGCACTTTCTGTACTTGTGCATCTGCAAACTCCTGAACATGTGCACCCAGCTTTTATAATCTCTCCCTCGTCAGGCACTGTTGGTCCTTCTGCTGTCACCTCTACCGGTGATAACTGTGGAACTTCTTCATCAAATGCTGCTATTGCTGTTGTGCCAGGGATTTCTGCAGTTACAGGAGCTAACTCCAGCACAACATGAGGTTGCACAATTAAAGGAGGTATATTAGCGCTTCCAGGAAATTCATCCATGAACAATCTTTCTGATGAACCAAGATATACACTTTCCACTTCCTCCTCAAATGGCAGTTCTAGCTCACTCTCTGTAAACTTGCATATCTTTGAAGGCCCTTCTAAAGCATAAGAACCAAACTCACCAAAGTAAAAGTCTTCTGCTGAAGTTCTGGTGTATAAACTTTCAGTAAATGACCCCCATGATATCTTTTCTTCTGGCAAATGCAGTTCTTTTTCAACTGGTGCGCTTGCTGTACTTGTGCATCTGCAAACTCCTGAACATATGCACCCAGCTTTTGTAATCTCTCCCTTGCCGAGCACTGTTGGTCCTTCGGCTGTCACCTCTACCGGTGATAAGGCTGAAACTTTTTCATCAAATGCGGTTATTGCTGTTGTGCCAGGGATTTCTGCAGTTACAGGAGCTAACTCCAGCACAACATGAGGTTGCACAATTAAAGGAGGTATATTAGCACTTCCAGGAAATTCATCCATGAACAATCTTTCTGATGAACCAAGATATACACTTTCTACTTCCTCCTCAAATGGTAGGTCTAGTTCACTGTCTGTAAATTCACAGGTCTTAGACGGCTCTAATACAAAGGAACCTGGATCACCAAAGTAGAATTCCTCTGCTGAAATTCTTGTGTACAAACTTTCTGTAACTGACTCCTCAGACACCTTTTCTAATGCCACAGGTATTTCTGTTTTAACTGGTGCAATTCCTGTGCACTGTGCACAACACGTGCACACTCCTGAACACGAGCAAACTGTTTTTCCAGGGGTGGCAGCTACTTTTTCTTCTATAACCTTTCCTTCTCCCAGCACCATTGGTTCTTCTGGTGCCACCTGTACAGGTGACACATCTGAAACTTTTTCATCAAATGCTGCTATTTCTGTTGCAGCAGGAACTTCTGTACTTACAGGAGCTAACTCCTCCAGAACATGAGGTTTTTCTGATTCTTCTGATTCTTCAGATAACTTCTTTTCTCCTAAAAGTGGTTCTGTTTCCACTGGTGCAGTTCCTCCACTTGAGCATGTGCACACTCCTGAACATATGCAGACATCTTCCCCAGCTACAGTGGTCAATTGTTGAACAGGTTTGTATTCTTTTATCATAGCTGCCTGACTCAAACATTCAGGAAATTCATTCTCAAACAGTCTTTCTTGTGGATCCAGGTAAACACTTTCTGCATCTTCTTCAAAAGGGAGTTCTAATTCACTATCTGTGAATGCACATAATTTTCCTTGTTCCAGAACGAAAGAACCTTGGTCACCAAATGGAAAATCTTCAGCAGTTAATCGGCTATAACACTCCTCACTGTACTCAAATGATTCTTGGGAACTTCTTTCAACTGTTGCACTCACTGCTGGGCCGCTCGTGTCTTTGATATCTGCAGAAACAGACAATGGTTCTGTTGTAGCAGCTTCCAAAGCAACCGTAGTTAATAACTGACCCTCCTCCAAACCTTTCGATTCAAGTTCTGGTGGTTTCACTGCCAATGGCATTTGCTTCACCTGTGAAATAAATTTTCTAAGTGAGACTGAAATATTTTTCAGCATTTTATTACATTGTATACATGTCTGATGATTGCCCGCCATTATTCCCTAAATTTTTGAGTTTAGTGTCCATTACCTCAGCAGTTTGATGCCAGTAGTACTACTTCCAAAAGAAGAACACAGTTCATTTGTATTGTCCTTCAATTGAGTGCAGTAATACTGATCAGCATATGCCAGAAACAGAAGACAGCTCTCCAAAAAAAGTGTACGTTACCTTCGCTTGGCAGGAAACCAGTGTAGTTTTATTTTAATTCTGATAAAACTGCATGAAAACTTGAATCGAAAACAAATTGGATATGGGCACCCAAAATGGTCTGAATGAAAGACAGTATAAGGTTAAAATTTTGAAAGCACCTGTTAACTGACACCACAATAATAATCGTTTGTTAATCATGCTACACGAGATCAATTCTATATTCGCCTCCTGCAATTTCAACCATGATGCAGAGTGTCTTGGCCTGATAAAAATGTCTGTTAATGGTGAAACAGAGTCTATGTAATAGCAAGACATTAATTCAGTCAAGATCGAAATAAATTTTATAATTACAAAAATTCACATCTTTGACTGACAAAAAATAAATTATTAGCCCAAACAGTTAACAAGAAATTTTCTGCCTAATAATGTTTAATATTTGCTGCCTTATGTTCAAGAAATAATTAACTTCATCTGCACCTTTTTCCATACCAGTTTTAGGATGATCTCAGTATGATGCATAGCAATTTGTTGCATTATTCATTTATAGTGTTTATTAATCATCTGCCCAAAAATTGTAATATTTAAAAATTCTAAAAATACTGTCAAGACACTTGTTATATATATTCCTAATAGACTAGGATGTTATAAAAAAATTAAAGACTGTATATAGTTTTACAGTACACTTCAGTTGAGAGTGCTCTGTATTCTAGTCAATGTCAACAAACTTCCATATGATTTCTACAAAATCTGATAAGTGCTGTGTGGTTATATATACAATTTGGTAGTTATAATTCCTTTCACTGAGCCTATGTCAAACAAATATTCTCTATCTACAAAAAGGTAAGCCTTTCTTTAGCTCAGAACAGTTTACAGTACAAAAAATAGTATGTGAATAAAAGATTATTTGTGATTAAGGCTCATAACCACAAACATAATTTTATAGAGAGTAATTGGCCAAGTGCAGGTAGGACATGCACACTAAGGGTCCTGTAGAAACTTAATTATGCATATAGATAGTTCATCCACTGAGAATCTTGATGATTTTTACCTGCTATCGAAATCAATATTGGCAAGATATCAGCCCTGGGAATTCCAAGACCTTCGAGAATGTTTTAATTTCGAGTTTAAAAACTTTTGTGTAATTTCACATTTATGTTATAATTGCTGACAAAAAGGGTCTTACAAGATGGACAGACAGACAGTCAGATATCAAATGGCAAAAAAGTAATTCATCGTGGGATATAATTACAAATTTCTAATTTTTAGATTTTTTATTCATTTATTCTGTAAAACCTCACTGCTTGCCAAATTTCATGATTCTAGGTCAACAGAACGTACCCTATATATTTTGATGAGTGAGTTTGCAAGTATCAGAGTCTGTGACATAAATGGCTGTATCTTTTGATTACATTGACTTAAAAGCTTAAATTATTACAATTGCCGAGGGACTGTAGACCATAGTACGTGACATAAATTTCAGCTTGATATGTCTACCATTCCTGAGAAAACCACTACCTCAAAATTATCCCTTCCAAGCCTTCTAAGAATGTCTCACATCCAGCACTGCTTCACAGCCCTTCCTCATGTCCCCACAACATGACCCTAACCTGCCTTCTGCAAAACTCAAAGCTCTTCATTTCCTAAAAGCTGATTACTACATCATTATCCTCTCAGTCTTCCCCCATGAACCATGGACCTTGCCGTTGGTGGGGAGGCTTGCGTGCCTCAGCGATACAGATGGCCGTACCGTAGGTGCAACCACAACGGAGGGGTATCTGTTGAGAGGCCAGACAAACGTGTGGTTCCTGAAGAGGGGCAGCAGCCTTTTCAGTAGTTGCAGGGGCAACAGTCTGGATGATTGACTGATCTGGCCTTGCAACATTAACCAAAACGGCCTTGCTGTGCTGGTACTGCGAACGGCTGAAAGCAAGGGGAAACTACAGCCGTAATTTTTCCCGAGGACATGCAGCTTTACTGTATGATTAATTGATGATGGCATCCTCTTGGGTAAAATATTCCGGAGGTAAAATAGTCCCCCATTCGGATCTCCGGGCGGGGACTACTCAGGAGGATGTCATTATCAGGAGAAAGAAAACTGCCGTTCTACGGATCGGAGCGTGGAACGTCAGATCCCTTAATCGGGCAGGTAGGTTAGAAAATTTAAAAAGGGAAATGGATAGGTTAAAGTTAGATATAGTGGGAATTAGTGAAGTTCGGTGGCAGGAGGAACAAGACTTCTGGTCAGGTGACTACAGGGTTATAAACACAAAATCAAATAGGGGTAATGCAGGAGTAGGTTTAATAATGAATAGGAAAATAGGAATGCGGGTAAGCTACTACGAACAGCATAGTGAACGCATTATTGTGGCCAAGATAGATACGAAGCCCACACCTACTACAGTAGTACAAGTTTATATGCCAACTAGCTCTGCAGATGATGAAGAAATTGAAGAAATGTACGATGAAATAAAAGAAATCATTCAGATAGTGAAGGGAGACGAAAATTTAATAGTAATGGGTGACTGGAATTCGAGTGTAGGAAAAGGGAGAGAAGGAAACATAGTAGGTGAATATGGATTGGGGCTAAGAAATGAAAGAGGAAGCCGCCTAGTAGAATTTTGCACAGAGCACAACGTAATCATAGCTAACACTTGGTTTAAGAATCTTGAAAGAAGGTTGTATACGTGGAAGAATCCTGGAGATACTAAAAGGTATCAGATAGATTATATAATGGTAAGACAGAGATTTAGGAATCAGGTTTTAAATTGTAAGACATTTCCAGGGGCAGATGTGGACTCTGACCACAATCTATTGGTTATGACCTGTAGAGTAAAACTGAAGAAACTGCAAAAATGTGGGAAATTAAGGAGATGGGACCTGGATAAACTGAAAGAACCAGAGGTTGTACAGAGTTTCAGAAAGAGCATAAGGGAACAATTGACAGGAATAGGGGAAAGAAATACAATAGAAGAAGAATGGGTAGCTCTGAGGGATGTAGTAGTGAAGGCAGCAGAGGATAAAGTAGGTACAAAGACGAGGGCTGCTAGAAATCCTTGGGTAACAGAAGAAATATTGAATTTAATTGATGAAAGGAGAAAATATAAAAATGCAGTAAATGAAGCAGGCAAAAAGGAATACAAACGTCTCAAAAATGAGATCGACAGGAAGTGCAGAATGGCTAAACAGGGATGGCTAGAGGACAAATGTAAGGATGTAGAAGCTTATCTCACTAGGGGTAAGATAGGTACTGCCTACAGGAAAATTAAAGAGACCTTTGGAGAGAAGAGAACCACGTGTATGAATATCAAGAGCTCAGATGGCAGCCCAGTTCTAAGCAAAGAAGGGAAGGCAGAAAGGTGGAAGGAGTATATAGAAGGTTTATACAAGAGCGATGTACTTGAGGACAATATTATGGAAATAGAAGAGGATGTAGATGAAGACGAAATGGGAGATACGATACTGCGTGAAGAGTTTGACAGAGCACTGAAAGACCTGAGTCGAAACAAGGCCCCCGGAGTAGACAACATTCCATTAGAACTACTTACGGCCTTGGGAGAGCCAGTCATGACAAAACTCTACCAGCTGGTGAGCAAGATGTATGAGACAGGCGAAATACCCTCAGACTTCAAGAAGAATATAATAATTCCAATCCCAAAGAAAGCAGGTGCTGACAGATGTGAAAATTACCGAACTATCAGTTTAATAAGCCACGGCTGCAAAATACTAACGCGAATTCTTTACAGACGAATGGAAAAACTGGTAGATGCAGACCTCGGGGAGGATCAGTTTGGATTCCGTCGAAATGTTGGAACACGAGAGGCAATACTGACCTTACGACTTATCTTAGAAGAAAGATTAATGAAAGGCAAACCTACATTTCTAGCATTTGTAGACATAGAGAAAGCTTTTGACAATGTTGACAGTAATACTCTCTTTCAAATTCTAAAGGTGGCAGGGGTAAAATAAAGGAAGCGAAAGGCTATTTACAATTTGTACAGAAATCAGATGGCAGGCATAAGAGTCGAGGGGCATGTAAGGGAATCAGTGTTTGGGAAGGGAGTAAGACAGGGTTGTAGCCTCTCCCCGATGTTATTCAATCTCTATATTGAGCAAGCAATAAAGGAAACAAAAGAAAATTTTGGAGTAGGTATTAAAATCCATGGAGAAGAAATAAAAACTTTGAGGTTCGCCAATGACGTTGTCATTCTGTCAGAGACAGCAAGGGACTTGGAAGAGCAGTTGAATGGAATGGACAATGTCTTGAGAGGAGTATATAAGATGAACATTAACAAAAGCAAAACAAGGATAATGGAATGTAGTCGAATTAAGTCGGGTGATACTGAGGGAATTAGATTAGGAAATGAGACACTTAAAGTAGTGAAGGAGTTTTGCTATTTGGGGAGCAAAATAACTGATGATGGTCAAAGTAGAGAGGATATAAAATGTAGACTGGCAATGGCAAGGAAAGCGTTTCTGAAGAAGAGAAATTTGTTAACATCGAATATAGATTTATGTATCAGGAAGTCGTTTCTGAAAGTATTTGTTTGGAGTGTAGCCATGTATGGAAGTGAAAAATGGACGATAACTAGTTTGGACAAGAAGAGAATAGAAGCTTTCGAAATGTGGTGCTACAGAAGAATACTGAAGATAAGGTGGATAGATCACGTAACTAATGAGGAGGTATTGAATAGGATTGGGGAGAAGAGAAGTTTGTGGCACAACTTGACTAGAAGAAGGGATCAGTTGGTAGGACATGTTTTGAGGCAACAAGGGATCACAAATTTAGCATTGGAGGGCAGCGTGGAGGGTAAAAATCGTAGAGGGAGACCGAGAGATGAGTACACTAAGCAGATTCAGAAGGATGTAGGTTGCAGTAGGTACTGGGAGATGAAGCAGCTTGCACAGGATAGAGTAGCATGGAGAGCTGCATCAAACCAGTCTCAGGACTGAAGACAATAACAACAACAACAACATCCTCTCAGTGAACAAGGGATCAACCACTGTGGTACTTGACTGACAGAAGTATGTAAGTGAAAGTCTACACCAGTTGTCTGACATCTCTACACAGCATACGCATGTGATTTAAACTGACCTGCAGTCCCTGCTGCAGGCTGCTCATAAGGAATAACACCTCAATCCATAGAATTTCTTATCCCACCCAAACCATGTACCCCAATTTTTGCTTCCTCCTAAGATCCACAAACCCAATCACCCTGGTGAAGCCATAGTTGCTGGCTGTAAAGTACCCAGCAAACATATATCTGTCTTAGTTGATCAGTACCCGCAACCCATAGTACAAAGCCTTCCTCCCTATATTAAAGACACAAAACATTTCCTCAATTGTCTAAAATCTATGCCCACCCACTCCCATCACACACCCTGCTAGTGACCACTGATGCCACCTTCCTCTATACCACACCCCCCATGTGCATTGTCTGTCTGCTGCTGAACACTTCTTCAGTCAGCACCCACCTGATTACAACCATATGACATCCTTTCTGATCATCTTCATCAACTTTATACTTACCACAACAACTTTTCCTTTGATGACATCTTTGCCACATGGCCTTAAGATGAGGCTGACCTGTTGAAATTCTTGGAATTATGTTTCACATGGTCCTACTCTGATTCCCACACTACTTTCCTTGATGCTAGTCTTGTTCTCACCAAAGGTCAGCTACACACTTCTGTTCACATTACACCTATTAACAAACAACAGTACTAACATCTTGACAGTTGCCATCCTTTTAAGTGTCAAATTCCCTCCTATGCAGCCTTGGCATTAGAGGCAAATGTATTTGTTCAGATGCAGATTCTTTACAGCAGTACACAAATTATCATCTCAGCCTTCACTGGAGATAATCACCCTACCAGCTTAGTTCAAAAGCAGATTTTCTGGGCCATCACATCCAATCCTGGTACTGCTGATCCTTCCAAAAACCAACTTAGGAGTACACCACTTGTCACTCAGTATTATCCTGGTCTTGAATGTATTAGTCAGCTACTTCAACAAGGCTCTGACTTCCTACAATAATGCCCTGAAATGAGGTCTGTTCTTTGTGATATTTTGTCCCTGACACCTAGAATAGCTTTTCATTGCCCTCCCACTCTCTGGAATAGTCCCTATGCTCCTTCTGCTCCCATCAACCTATCCTACCAGCTCCTTTACCGCCCCTGTAACTGGCAAAACACATACTCCTACTATCAAAAGGAGAGCCACCTGTCAAACAACCCATGTCATAAACCAGCTATTATGTAAACACTGTTTGGCCTTTTAAACCAGCATCACTACAACCCAGTTATCAGTCCCCAGTCCATCCCCACTGTAGACTTGTCCTGTGCACACTCCTACCATCACCTATACCAGCCCTGTAACTGGCAAAACATACACTATCAAAAGCAGAGCCACCTGTGAAATGACATATGTGATATACCAGCTATTATATAAATACTGTTTGGCTTTTTACATCAGCATGACTACAATCAAGTTTTTAGTTAGGATGAATGGGCATAGGCAAGGGGTGTATACTGCCAACACACAATATCCTGTTGGTGAGCGTATTCTTCAACATGACAGCTACAACCTTGGTACTTGTTCCCCTGTTACATCACAGGTGCTGTATGAATTCTTCCCCCAGACAACAGTTTCTCAGACCTCTGTGCGAAGGAACTGGCACAACACCACATCCTTTGTTCTGATCACCACCCACCTGGCCTTAAATTTTGTTAATTTCTTTGGCCGCAGCATTTCTTCACAGTAACTATTCCTTTATTCACACGCTTTTAGTTTTCAGTTTTTTCAGCTCTGATTTTCTGACCTGTCTATTTTTCATGCTCCCACTCCTCCCCCCCCCCCCCCCTCCTTCTATCACATACACTGCTTAGCTTTCCACTCTTATTAACTTCTGCAGGATGTTCTGTCAGTAATCTCTGTCTTGTTTATTACTCTATCTTCCACCTTTAAGCTCTCTGGTTTTCAAATCTCATCTGGTGCAGTCCCCAAAAAGTGGTCTTACCAACACATTCCATATGGTAAGTCTCCCCGGAGGTGGGGTTCTGGACAACTTTTCCAAACTCTCCCCTTTTCCTAAATCTCACGAGTCTTTTTCCTTGATCCCTCTTCCTTCCCCTTCAACCCTTCTGCCAGAAGAAGAAGCCACTGGCTCCAAACACTTGCAAACTTTAACACTTTTTACATGTATGTTGTCCAGCTAACATTTGATAAATAGATTTTTTATCTTTCTAATTACTTTATATTTTCAAAAACTGATTATTTCTGTTGATATAATTCCTGAGAAAAAGGATTCTTAACAGTTGGACAGACAGGCAGACAGATAGACAAAAAAGTGACACTATCAACGGTTCCATTTTCACTGACTTACGTACAGAACCTTAAAAATCAATACAATGTCAGTAATAAAAAAGAATGTGATAATCTCCTATCAATTGATGTTGTTCTGGAATTTTTTTTATAGAAATGGGAACATAATTCCCTAAAGATGCATTTTTAAGTAAATATTGCAGGCATTGAGACAAATTACAGTGGTTTAGAAGCACACACGAGTAATAAACAATGAGGTACAGTACACACTCATTATTTTGTTATTATTTGTTATGAAGGACATACAGAACAAAACTGCTGGTGAACAATGATAGGAAATATTTTAGTCCCAGCAGCCTGAAAAGTCTTAATGAATAAAAGAACCACAGATTCTTAATCTGTGAAAAGACAGGAAAGGAAAGAAGGAAATCATAAATGGATTTTCACTCTAGATATTATATTAAGGAAGAGATGGAAAGATAGTGTGAGGCTGAAGTCAACAATAACATCTGAAATTCTGAGAAGTTATAGGTTGGAAGGGAAGAAGTTAATAAGTTAGAGACAATGGAAAGACAAACTGAAACTACAAGCTTAGATGAGAAAATATGAATAATGAAGTAGGGAAGAAAATAAAGTGAAAAAAATGGAGAAGAGAAAATAAGGAAAACACATGTTATAACATATAAAAAAAGAGCTAAAAGGAACAACTAATAAAATAAAAGGACAGGAAGGGGTAGCTAACAAAGGAAGAAATTAGAGCATATTGCAGCTAGCTGGATGAAAATGGTATAAACTGGGGTAAGCTAAGGCTACGTGTGTCAATGTGTGCTTCAAAATAGGGTATTTGATGTTAATATGGCAAGGAAAGTTAAGTTAGAATTAAATAATTCAGGAGCAAAGGAGATCACGCACAAAAAAGAGTGAAAACTGTGCTCACTTTCAGACAAATCCTTTAAGAAGTGGCTTTTGGATGAATCCTGTAACAAATAGCTTTTGTACAACCATTTTAGTGAGGCATTGGGTGTTAAAAATACAGACACTCTATCTGTGTCCATTTATCTTCATACTAAACTCAGTCAAAAACTTTTACATGAACTGTCTTTATAAACTTGTTTCAATACATATTACTGCATGCTGTGTGTTGAATACCATGGTGTAGTGGTTATAGTCACTGGCTGGCGACATGCAGGTCACAATTACAGCCTACTGCAGTTATTTATGAATTAGCATTTCTGTGGCTTACACTTATTTATCAATTATTGTAATTTGCCAGAACCTTCTATGGATGTTTGTAGGTATAGTAGCACTCTTTTTGAGACATGGAATACAGTTCCATTTGTACTTCCATGTATTCTCAATAAATGTGTTTTCAATGGAAATATTAGTTCTTGTTGATGACTCTGCTCTCATACCCGGTACTCATTTCGAGAATCTATGTGATGTACTGCATTTACCCAATTATGAGATGAAGTCAGTCAAAAAATACAGGGTCATTTTACATGTACAGATGAAGCTTTGGCTATTGAAGTCACAAACAGATTTATTTTGAAGAGTTTGGAGGGGCAGGGCGAGGCAAATTATACTTGCCTTCAAACAGACTCAGGATTTCCCAATAGCCCTAAGTACTGATAGGCCAAAGCACTCAACAGAGTGTAAATATTGTTCAAACAATCATGTGACATTTGACTTGTGTGGCACTAGTGCATGGGACATGCAAGAAATTATGAACTAGTCACTACAGAAACCTATTGCTCTGCTCCAAATCTGACAATTTTATGAAACACGGCAGAACATAATGGCAAATTCTATCATCTTACAAACTCTTGTTGTATCTTAACAGGGTTGCAATAAAAGTTCTGAAACATTTATGGATACCATGTACAAATATTTTACTGCTTTTTGAGTAAAGGTAACATTTAAAAGCAGAAATGCTTGATTCTGAACCCATATCAATATTTTATTTGATTATGAGAGTCTGTAATGATTTACTAAGTAGGTTGCAAATGAGAAATTTGATCTCTGTTCACATATTAGAATAGTGGATAAAAATATTACAAGCTTTTAGTCAGCTTTAGAATATGATGCTGACATGCAGCTAAAACAAGTAGGAAAATTTACCGAGAATGAAATGTCTAACAAATGAAATAAATCATATTAAACTGACAGTAATTGTTGTTGCGAGAATACACTACAGCAGCAAAACCCATCTTGCAGATAATACCAACAGACATCATTAGATAGTGGGACAAGTGCAAGTTCAAGAACTGGACTGAACCATAATTTTGATCTTTTATGTATTAGGTGCTATTGTTAATATGACTTGCACCCTAGGCAACATTGCAATGTGTGTGTGTGTCACAACTGCTCAAACACAGCACTACAAAAGGGTTGGAGGGGGGACAATGATACCAGCTTGGCAGTGAACTAGATGAGTGCACAGAGGGGATTAGTGAGTGGGCAGCATATTACATCATGTTGTCAACCATGGGAATCTGTACAGCATACTTTGACTGTTTTGGAACATCTACCACATTTTCCTGAATCCATTCGTAGTCAGAATTCAATTGGCTTTAAAGTTGGACATATACTCAACAAGAGAATTCATTCCTACAAAAGATGGTAAAGAAATTTAGGGCAATCATGGAGAGCCCAAATCTGGATGGTTAGACACAGGTTTGAACTGTCATCCTCACAAATTTGAGTTCCATGCACTAACCTCAGAATCACCTCACTTGGTGGGCAGATAATTTATGTCAATAAACCAGTTTGTAATTTTGATTAGTCACAATAAGTTAAAAATAATTTTTTTCTCAAAAAACATCTTTGAAGAAATGAAGTCGTCTTATAATCAGGGTTATCTTACACTTGGTTAAATACAGTAGTTTGGTAGAGATGTCAAGTATTTCATACATCAACAGCACTGTGGTTCCAATTATTCTACACGAAAGCCATCACCTACATAGGCAAGTGCCCAAATACAATGTCATTGTCAATGTATTAAAGGATAAGAGAGCACTCTTGATGCAGACGCATATGAGGCATCCAGCAGTGTTTTCTGACATTGTTGGCTAGGATCCAATCAAATGGAAATTAGGATTTGTCTGTACCGCTAAATACTGCTACTCTTTATACTACTGCTAATGAATAATAACACAATAACTGCGATTACATGATGTGTCTTGCTAACATTCACTTTTACTTGGTCAGAACAGCACAGCAGTGGTATGAGAACAATGGGGAAGATCTTAATTTCTGGGAAAAGTTTCAGGTGGAGAGAAAAAGTGTGTGTGTGTGTGTGTGTGTGTGTGTGTGTGTGTGTGTGTGGGTGGGTGGGTGGGTGGGTGGGTGGGTGGGTGGGTGAGGGAGAGGGGGAGGGGGGGAGGAGAGAGAGAGAGAGAGAGAGAGAGAGAGAGAGAGAGAGAGAGAGAGAGAGAGAGAGAGAGAGAGAGAGAGGGAGGGGGGGGGGAGAGAGAGAGAGAGAGCGAGAGAGAGAGAGAGAGAAAGAGAGAGAGTTTTGGTGCTGAGTCACTCAGTGAACCTCAATATGATAGAAGGCAACAACATTTCACACACAATGGATAGTGTGGCTGAGGATGTTTTTCAAGCTTGTTTTTGAAGAATGCCATCACAACAAACGACTTCATCAAGTGTTGCCATTAGATAAGAGCAATGGATTAGAAATGCGTATCCTGAAAGACATTGACACACTTCCACATGTCATACCCATGGCAGTTGAGGAAGACCTTAACAACGTCACACTGCTAATATGGTATACAAAGAGAAGACTTATGAGGGTTTATAATGCCTGTTAATATCAAACTCAGATATCTGGAAGAAGCAATGTTGAATATCTTAGGCAGGCTGAGGTAGGAACATTAATTTTTTAAAAAAAACTTGTCATTGATCATTGAGAAATATAGTCAGAAACCCTGGAAATATTCCCCAATCATCAGAAAATATCCAAGATTCTTGACACCACAGACAAAATCAGATCCCTTGGCAATTTGATTTGTTGCCCAAAACAAAACAAAAAACCAACTTTTGCAGAATGGAGAACATGAAGCAGATATTTTTCCCTTGTGGACATGCTCTGCTATTCATGCACTACTGTCAGGAAGAAGTTCTATGTACATCAGGCAACTGCAGATTACTGTAGTTGGCTGTGGGATGAAGAAGGAAGGAAGGAAGATCACAGTTTTATATCCTGTTGGCAATGTTCAGGATGAAGATAATTGCCATATCCTAGTTGATGTTGTTGCTGCCATCATCTTTCAGAGCTTCAACCACCTCCTTAATCATTTAATTCACAAAAACTTAACAATGTAACTGTCTATGTAGGAGAATCCACTGAGACTGAAATCCTCCATGGATGAAATCTTTTGTATCTGATACTGATATAGATTTCTCACCCAGCTGTGTGTTGATTACAGACATTCTGGCTGGTATCTTCGGTTGTGTAGCTGCTAAGCTGCATTGTTCCATGGAGAGTGTAGCCAGAATATGAGGAAAGCATAGTCACTGATGCTACAGGCTGCTGGTAATTGCTGTGACCAACAATTTGCCCATCACTCTCTCTTGCTTAACCTATGAAGTCTTTGTCTGCATACTACTTGATTATTCTGATATCGACCTGACCTGTTTATGTTTTTCTGATTTGAATTACTCTTTGGTTTGATTAATCATCCTTTACAGCAACCTTCACTGGATTCTGGATTTTGATTCTGGTTAGACATTCATTATGAGCATTCTGTCTTTAGCCATTCATTATGAGCATTCTGTCTTTATCAACCAAACAAAACTGCCTGTTTGTTCCACCAGCACTCATGTCATTGTCTTATGACTGAGAAGTATAAAAAAAAGTCAGGAAATCACATCAAAATTTCCAATGGCAACAAACCTGTCGAGGCCCTAACAGATTCTGAAGCATCATTTTATGTGATATCAGATGCTGATCATCATCAGCCAAAGACAATTGTGTCCTGTGACTCAAATAAGATTGCAAATGGAAATTTCATCCGGCTGACAGGTACCTGTGTAATGAAAATAACAGAACGTAGCCATTTCAATTTTTGATTTTACCAGGATGTAGCCATATAGTTATCCTTGGATGGGGCTTCTTCCAAGCATTCACTGACTGTAGATGACTTGTGGTACAGGTTGATGAAGCAACTACAACAAGTTTACACAACAAGAATTGCACTCAGTGATTGTCTACTACTGAATATAACCTTAGCTGATCACCATTAACAATGTGAGTTTCAGGCAACTATGGATAGTCAAATTAATTGTGAAGCTCTAAATGTAAATGCATCCAATAAGGTTCTCAGCCTCACAAAAGAAATTTATATGATAGCAATGATCATGGCCAACAGAAATGGAGAAGGATGACCTTGGGTCACCAACTGCTATGTACGGTGGCATCTCATCCCTAAGTGTATGTGCGTAGGGATAGTCAAACCATTGCAGATTAGATTAGATTAGATTAGATTAATACTTGTTCCATAGATCATGAATACGACACTTCGTAATGATGTGGAACGTGTCAGGTTAATAAAAGATGTCTGTACAAGAAACTACATTACACAAAATATTGCATGACACTAATGATTAAGTTTTTTTTTTTTTTTTTTTTTTTTTAATACTTACTTTACATCTAAAAATTCAGCCAATGAGTAGAAGGAGTTGTCATCTAGAAATTCTTTTAATTTATTTTTAAATGTTAGTTGGCTATCTGTCAGGCTTTTGATGCTGTTTGGTAGGTGCCCAAAGACTTTTGTGGCAGCATAATTTACCCCTTTCTGTGCCAAAGTCAGATTTAACCCTGCATAGTGAAGATCATCCTTTCTCCTGGTGTTATAGGTATGCACACTGCTATTACTTTTGAATTGGGTTGGATTATTATCAACAAATTTCATAAGGGAATATATATACTGTGAGGTTACTGTGAGGATCCCTAGATCCTTAAATAGATGTCTGCAGGATGACCGTGGGTGGGCTCCAGCAATTATTCTGATTACACGTTTTTGTGCAATGAATACTTTTCTACTCAACGATGAATTACCCCAGAATATGATGCCATACGAAAGCAGTGAATGAAAGTAGGCATAGTAAGCTAATTTACTGAGATTCTTATCACCAAAATTTGCAATAACCCTAATAGCATACGTAGCTGAACTCAGACGTTTCAGCAGACCATCAATGTGTTGCTTCCAGTTTAACCTCTCATCAATGGACACACCTAAAAATTTTGAAAATTCTACCTTAGCTACAGACTTCTGTTCAAATTCTATATTTATTACTGGAGTTGTGCCATTTACTGTACGGAACTGTATATACTGTGTTTTATCAAAATTTAAAGAGAGTCCGTTTGCTGAGAACCACTTAATAATTTTGTGAAAAACATCATTTACAATTACATCACTTAGTTTGTGAAAAACATCATTTACAATTACATCACTTAGTTCTTGGTTTTTGGATGTTATTACCATACTTGTATCATCAGCAAAAAGAACTAACTTTGCATCTTCATCAATGTGGAATGGTAAGTCATTAATATATATCAAGAACAGTAAAGGACCTAAGACCGAACCCTGTGGGACCCCGTGCTTGATAGCACCCCAGTTTGAGGAATCAGCTGTTTTAACATTACATGAACCACTTATTTCAACTTTCTGCATTCTTCCAGTTAAGTATGAATTAAACCATTTGTGCACTGCCCCACTCAAACCATAATGATTTAGCTTATCTAAAAGAATTCCATGATTTACACAATCAAAGGCCTTTGAGAGATCACAAAAAATACCAATGGGTGATGTCCGGTTATTCAGAGCATTTAATATTTGATCAGTGAAAGCATATATAGCATTTTCCGTTGAAAAGCCTTTCTGAAAACCAAACTGACATTTTGTTAGTACTTTATTTTTACAAATATGGGAGGCTACTCTTGAATACAGAGAGGTCAAACATCCAATCAGTGCAAAATAAAGCTATGCCACCATTACCAACTACCTGCTGGAGTAATCTACTATCCACCCACAGAAAGGTCTTAGCTTGATTGAGATACAATGTTAGTAAGTTTTGGCCATTCTGTCAGTATTCAGGGCCCAGTAAAATTCAGAGTAAAGATGACTCATCATCTCCACTATATAGGGAACACCAACTATCCTTTTCATTATATTGTTACGAATCATTAAGAAGAGTTTACAGTTCTGGCAGATTGAGGTTGACAAAACTGACCAATAAAGATTATGGACAGCCTGCTTGGACATTTTAAATGGATGACATGTATTTGCTATGTGGATGACACCTGTTTTCTTGAAGGCATTTGTATAGTATCTAATACAATTGACAACTGTGCTGAAGAGTGTCCAAGATGTGGGTCTTTGCCTGAATCCAAAAAAAGTCTCTCTTTGTCATACATAAATAAAAATATTGGGGCACCTTGTTAATGGAAATAGAGTCAGTCCTGATGAAAGAAGAGTAACAGCCATAGCAAATTTCACAACTTTCTAGTAGATTCAGGGCATGAAAGGCTTCCTTAAAGCTTGCTCCAACTGCAGATGCTTCATAGAGGATTTCAGATGGACACTACAAAAACTATTGCAAGTAGCTGCCACATTTTCTTCAAGCAAGGAGTAATAAAGTTATTTCTGTGTTGTTTAGGAGGCTCTGACACTTTCAGTGGAATGGGACTTTTAACAAAAATGTTGAGATGAAACTGGTGAAGTTTTAGTGCAAATCCAGGAAGATGATAAAAAAGTGGTTACTTAAGACCCTATAGAACTCTTCAAGTCTGAGAATAATTTCTCTGTAACCAGGTAAGGATGCCTTGCAGTTGTTAAGGTGTTATATGGTAGATTATTCACTACTGAGATTGGCAACCAGCTTAAGGTGGTTGACAAGCATGAAAGATCCATCAAGACAACTGACAAGATTGGCACAGAAGCAGGAATATTTCATCACATACAAAAATAAATACAAATACAATGATGGTGACTGCTATTCACAGAATACATTGAGTAACTACTGCACAAATGATATCCCAGTCTTTGCTGCTAATTAAGACCACAGAGTCCTTGTAAAAGGAGGACAAAGCTGTCAGAGGAGAATTGAAACTAACATATCCAATTCTATTTAAAAGAAATTATGAGCCAATGTGATAGAAATCATTGCCCATCATACCAACTCATTTACAGCCAACCACCAACCGTACTCATTTATTTTCATGATGGCCTGACATTACCTCATCTGGGATTTTTGAAGAAACGTGAAAGAACTCTTGTACATAGCTCTGTGTATCTGTCAGATATTATGTAAGCTACTACAGCAATTGCCAACAACGAAAGCGTATTGTGCTGTTACTTCCTGGGACATGTGATTCCGACTTCTCAATTTCATGGAATTGGAATTGACCTCTTGGAGAGTTTTTACAAGTCACCAAAAGGAATAAATAGATAGTAACATGCGCTGAATACCTCATTCACTGCATTGTTACAAGGCTGTGCGTACTGCTAGCCCTCAACATGGCAAAGAGTTTCAGACGAGACTATTATCAGAAGTAATGTCATGATGAAATATCACCCACAACATGACACTGCATACCATCAAGAGATAAATGGCCTAACAGAATGCTTTAACAAGACGTTGGGAGATACGCTCTTGATGTACATTTATGTCAAACAGAGAGACCTGTACACAATTCTGATTGTTGTGACATTTGCTTATATAACACAGTCAAGTAAAACATTACAGGTTTTGTGCCACTATTTATTTATTCATGGTCAAGAGACTGAAACAATGATGGATACTTTGCTTAATTTTCAACGTCATTATTCCCACTACTATTACACCAAACAACTTCTCATCAGAAGTGAAGAAGCAAGAGGGTTCTACATTCTACATCTACATTCTACATTTATACTCTGCAAGCCACCCAATGGTGTATGGCGGAGGGCACTTTATGTGCCACTGACATTACCCCCCTTTTCTGTTCCAGTCATGTGTGGTTCGTGGGAAGAACGACTGTCTGAAAGCCTCCATGTGTGCTCGAATCTCTCTAATTTTACATTTGTGATCTCCTCGGGAGGTATAAGTAGGGGGAAGCAATATATTTAATACCTCATCCAGAAACGCACCCTCGTGAAACCTGGACAGCAAGCTACACCGTGATGCAGAGCGCCTCTCTTGCAGAGTCTGCCACTTGAGTTTGCTAAACATCTCCGTAATGCTATCACGGTTACCAAATAACCCTGTAACGAAATGCACCACTCTTCTTTGGATCTTCTCTATCTCCTCCGTCAACCCGATCTGGTACGGATCCCACACTGATGAGCAATACACAAGTATAGGTTGAACGAGTGTTTTGTAAGCCACCTCCTTTATTGATGGACTACATTTTCTAAGGACTCTCCCAATGAATCTCAACCTGGTACCCCGCCTTACCAACAATTAATTTTATATGATGTTTCCACTTCAAATCATTCCGCACGCATACTCCCAGAAATTTTACAGAAGTAACTGCTACCAATGTTTGTTCCGTTATCATATAATCATACAATAAAGGATCCTTCTTTCTATGTATTCGCAATACATTACATTTGTCTATGTTAAGGGTCAGTTGCCACTCCCTGCACCAAGTGCCTACCCACTGCAGATCTTCCTGCATTTCGCTACATTTTCTAATGCTGCAACTTCTTTGTATACTACAGCATCATCCGCACATATGTGGGCCTTTGATTTCCAGAATAACACAGTCTTTATAATGCCAAACATTGACCTGTAAAATATGACCCACATGGATTTTTACACATGTACAGAAGACTGAAACATAAAAATCATTATTAGTGTGCTGTTTTGTCCCACACAAAATCACAACAGCACAGAGATGTTGGCAATGTCCTTTGCAAAAAGCACTAGCATCATCCTGAGAGACAGACCAATGAAAGGCATTTCTGACACAAGGGCATGACAAATGGAAGTAACTCACTGGACATCACAGTGACCATCACGATATGACAATACCAGATTACAAGGATTCACCAGAATCACCATACAAAGATCAATTGACTAGATTCTGATCCAGGAAGCTACAGTCAACTCTGAAACATTGGGGCTCTGTTTCGTGAGGATGAGGAGCAGTATGCAGACATCATACACCATGAGGTAATGGTTATCACTGGCTTGATTCTGCCAGCTTCAAATATTTATGATTTAAGATTGCTGATTTCTCTAAGACACACAAACTTACTTATTTATTGAATATCATAATTGGCCACAACATTCTGTGTACTTTTATATAAGAGCACCATTTTCTGAGTCAGGCAACTTGGTTTTGTCCGTACTTTTGTGAGTGTCCAGTAAGTGTGCTTTCAGTATGAAGTGTTTATTTCATTTTACACATGTAGTTCTGTGGGACCAAACTGAGGAACAAATCTCCAAGATCATGGAATGTGTCAGTACATGAAATTATAACATGAAAGTAATAAAAGATAAAATAAAATGTTTATGAACACAAAAAACAAGCTATAAGTTCTTGTTCATGAGCCTATTATCATAAAGTGTACACAATTCTGGATTCGTCTTGACTATGTTTCCACTAAGTAATCAAGTACAGTTTTGACAATGTTTGGATTAATATTACCTCATGCCCTCAATAAACAAAATCAGTGAAATAGAGTGGTACTTGACTTCACCTGCAAGGCAAAAGTAACAAGACATGCCACTGAAATTTTGTACTTCCTGTTCAGGGTTCACTAACATATATGATATTGGAGTGTGTAATAAATAAAATACATACATAAAGAGGTTGCTTAGAACTTATTGTAGATCATTTTTAACAGTTCTTTGAAATTGTGAAACGTGTTTCCAAGCCTAATATGCCCACGAAATTCGCAGTAATTACATCTTCAACATTGCTACAAACAGAAGCAATGTTCTTGTTCACTGACAACACATTTCTAGATTTCAGTTTTCTTGATGAATCTGACAACTACCACTTCACAGACTGTCACTTGGTAGTGGTTTCGAAGAATGAACTGAGGTCCTATCAACTCTCACAATGTCCAATACAAACATTTCTCTTAACAGTTCTGTCATCTCACTTAGTATATGGTGGGCCTGTATAATCTACATGTGCATATACATTTATATCCATAGTTTACAAGCAATTGGATGGTTTATGGTAGAAGGTATATATCAACCATATGATCTGACCCCTTCCAATACTTGTGTTTGGAGGTTATCTCAGAAAAAAATACAAACCTTACATCTCTATAGTGGCCCAACATCTTTAATTAATCACTACTGTATCAAATGAACATTCATTGTCAGGCATACATAGAAAACTGTTGCACAACATATTTTACCTCCAACATGGGCTCCACTTCAAACATATACATCTTACCTGTGACAAATATCACAGGTAATATCAACAATGTGGAAAAGATAAGCTGCTACTTACCGTAAAGAAGATATGTCAAGTTGCAGACAGGCATGATTGAATGACACTCTCATATAGCTTTCGGCCGCAGTCTTTGCCAGTAAAGAGAGACACACACAGAAGCAAGCACACCTCAAGCATATCCTGGAGTTGGTGATCATGTGTGGTTGAGGTGTACTTGCTTTTTGTGTGTGTGTGTGTGTGTGTGTGTGTGTGTGTGTGTGTGTGTGTGTGTGTGTGTTGTGTGTGTGTCTCTCTCTCTTTACTGACGAAGGCTGAGGCTGAAAGCTGTATGTGAGTGTCACTCAGTCGTGCCTGTCTGCAACTTGGTGTGCCTACTTCACAGTAATTAGCAATCTATCTCTTCATACATTGTTGATATTCCTAGTTAGAGTTTCCATTGTTTGATTTTTACCTGTGATGAATATACCTTAGGAGGAATGGAGGCCACAAACACACACATATGTATGTGTTCGCAAACACATGCCTATGCCCCTAGATGTCATTGGCACGATGGAGGGACATTGGCATGTGTGTGCACATGGTTTTTTTTCTGTGTGTATTTATACTATAGTTTGCAAAAGGATTAAAGCAAAAGCTTCTCTCTCAGGGTTCTTTATCTAACATTTATTTTATGACTTTTCTGACATATCACCAGCATGAGTGACTGGCATTGTCAAAGCTTCACTCTCCAATGCAATGGAAATCAGAATGTGACAAGTCTGGTAAACAACATAATGACCCAACGTTTGGTATTTCTGAGCCCTCAGTTTTTCACTGCGTAAGGACCCTTGTGGGCATGTTTATTGCCCTGTTGAAAAATGATTTCTTTGGTTTGAAATTCAGATATCTTCTTATGTTCATTGAGAAAGCTTTAAAACACTGCCTGGAGGGGAAAAAAATTGAAGCACCAAGAACATCTGATATGATGTCAGTGTGCCTTTGGACATGTACACACCTTCAGCGGATATGTAAATGATTGGGTGGCAGTTCTCTGTGACAAGTAGAACAGCTACCAGAGTGCCATACTGTTGTTCACACTTAGTATCATTACCAGACCAGGCACAGTACATAATGGAAGTCAATAGCATCAGATGTTGAGCAATCACTGTGAAAGACATGGAGATGCTATGTTTTTTGTGAGCACATGACAGAGTTTGAAATTAGCCTCATTGTGAATCCTCATTTGGCCAGCTGACCGAATCATGCATGTGCACCAAGCACGTCACACTCCATTCACATCTGAACTTACCATCGGTAAAAGAGTAATGGACTCCCTACAATTTATTGTGTATCATCCTGCACCATTGGTTGGAGACTACCAGCAGCTGCACTAAGGAATTACCATCCCATGTGTAGGCTGCCATTAACATGACAACACAGACAGTAGCATTTGGAGTGGTGTAGTAATTGGGAAGCATGGACTGCTGATGCAAGTTATCATATTTTGTTCAATGATGAATCATGGCCCTGCACTACCCCCAATGTCTGTTTTCAGCAAGTATGGCAGTGACCCGAGGAGAGGTTCCAGTGTTTTGAATGGGTAAAGCAGTGCTACTCCTGTTGTAGGTGATATCAGATATGACCTCAAGTCGTGGGATGGTAGTGACAGAGGGAATTCTGATGGCACAACAAAGTGTCATGGGCATCTTGCATCCTCGTATGTTACCCCTCATGCAACAGTGTCTTGGTGTCAATTTTCAACAGGACGGTGTTTGTCCACACATGGCATATGTGTCTAAGCACTATCTGTGTGATGCTGAGGTCCTCTCATGGCCAGAAAGAACACGAGATCTATCTGTGATCCCAACAAAATCATTGCACGTATCCAAGTCGGAGGGAGTGCAACTTCATACTGCTAAATAACCTCACTCTGCCAAGTTCTTTGTAAATTTGATTCAATATTGTAATAACTGCCCTCCCAAGGCATGAAGTTTCATTTTGTTTCCTCCTCCCCTTCTGGGTGCTTTGTGTTTTTATTAATTAGTATAGTACTACCCATTATTGCTTTTGTAATCCACAACTGCAGCATGTGTAGTGTTCATGTATAGTCTACCATACTCCTTCTTCTTGCAAGTCTAATCCATCAGGTACTTCTGATACCTTTAATTGCCAGGTGTGAAATGCTACACTGTGCTTTATCTTGATGTTTTATCTGTGATGGCAATTTTTGCATGTCCTTCATGTGATCAACTTCCAGAGAATTGTGAACACTTGTGTATTCAGTTACCTATTTCCTAACTGTTTGAACTGCAGGAATGGACTTCTTATCAATATCCAATCATGAATTTTTCTTGGCAATAAATGATCAAGACAAAGTATTACACTATATGAGATCAGTTGGAAATAAACAAACATAACACAATACTTTAAAAGGCACATTAGTGACACTATTCCACTGATCAACTTGACACTTAAGTTAGATTGCATTATTACAGAAAACATACCAACATAAAAAATCACTTATTTCATCACCATGATGAAAATATTTCACCTGACTCTCACTTACGTACTACTAACACTACACCTTGTCTGATGAATACTTCTCAGAACATCAAAACTCAATAGCATGGCAGCATCAAATTTCTATCTTTCAGTTAGAAATGCACTGTGGCATTCAACATGCTTTTTCTTGTTACTGTTTCTCACAGAACCACTGCTTAGATGCATTCCTGGAATTTCTCACTTCCAATGTGGCTTCTCCACATTTTTTTTCAGGTGCAACAAACAAGTTTTCAAATTAACAATACTGGATCTAGACTCTCTATTCTCTTGCACTGCTTAGAACATCGTTCATGTGGCTAAGAAGTTCTAAAAAATTGTTCATTAGCAAGAAAGGTATGTGACAGAGTATCTACACCAGTTCTCTGATACATTACTGCATCCACTGCTACTTCCCAATTACCATGTGTTACACTAACAAACACTGAAGTGCCATCCCAAGTAATAACTTCTGGATCCAAACAGGTTCCTACTGTACCTAGCCAAATTGGTCCCACTGACTATCCTCTTACATCCTTTGTATAGTTTTTAGCACCAAAGGAAACCACAATAAGTATCCCTGCCTTAGTTAATCAACATCCACAAGCTAATCCTTTAAAACTTCATTTATACATCAAAAGAACTGAAAGTTTTTAGGGTCCTCTCAACCTCTGTACCTATTTTAGGGTTATTTCACACCTTACTGATTCACCTTGAAAGCCACTTCACTTTAGGGAAAATAAACATTTATGACAAAATTGTATGACGTCCAGAAATTCTAAGGTTTTATTCTAATTCACATTGTGTTGTCAGTGAATATGTATGTAATATAGAGAGTGTAACAGAGGCTACAGCATGCAGTTGAGTGTGTCGTAGTCCTCAGTCAATACATTTTCAGTTTACAGTTTAGCAGATTGGTGTGCTTTGTACTTGCATAGGAAAATGAATCAGTATGAAAGGAAGACAGAACTGATGTGGGAACAATACCTAAATAACAAAGTTACAGTTTATTTCCAAAGTAGTAAGAGAGAGATTGTAATGATCAATCCACAGGTGAAGGAACACTCAGATATGTACTGAAAACATATTATTAGCTGAGAACAGCTACACCATTACAAGTAACATTCAAGCAAGGGAACATTAGAAGAATTAGTTACATAACCATGTTGAAAATTTTGAGAAGTGTTATTTACAAAGTAGTAAGAGAGAGATTGTAATGATCAATGTACATATGAAGGAACACTCAGTTATGTATTGAAAACATATTATTAGCTCAGGACAGTAACAGCATTACAATTAACATTCAAACAAGGTGACACTAAGGAGTATTAGTTACCCAATCATGTCAAAAATTTTGAGAAGAGTAGGTTTTCTTAAGCAATAAGGTGGCAGGTGTTATAATTTTGATGGTAGCTTACACTACACAATCTTTACAACTGTGTGGTATAACTAATAAATATGTGTAGAAAAACTGACATAGATCTCAAAACAAATTACAGCAACGAAGGTACAATCAATCAGTATTGTGACTAGTGCTTCGTTTTATGGTTTACTGATAACTTGTTCACATGCAAATGTCTAACTTTTTGAATACATGTGAGATTACTGACTGAAAAGGTGGAAAAATTCATTTACTAGAAAATACCTGTAGGAGAGACAGTAAATTGACGAATTGTATGACCTATGTTCAATCTTGGAAAAGGTTTCCTGCCAGACTGAATGAACAAATGACATATGGTATGAAATGAATGGATGAGTCAGCGAGAAAAGGATCATACTTTCAGTATGAGATATTGGGCCCTGATAAAATCTGCTACACAGGAAAGTCAGATTTTAACATCAGCTTCAAGAGCTCATGTCACTGCCTTTGTGGAAGAGTTAAAAGGATCTTATGGTTTCAACACCATGTGACAGGAAGGACAAAATACATACTAGAAGTAGGACTGCCAACAGTAAGGGATGCAGTATCAACTGAACGAACATGGTAAACAAGGGGCTCCAAAGTGAACATATATGACTTTCAAAGTTATGGAAGGGCCAAAGAACCTATAATAGAATGGTGAGTAGAGATAATCAAAGATACACTGATGAGTCAAAACATTTTGACCACTTCCCAACATAACACTGAATTCTGCCTGATGGTGTTACACTGCATGGAAAGTATATAAGCAAAGCACAGACGAACTGAGAATCATTCGAGTGAAAATAAAAGCCACAAGTACATATGGGGAAATTCACTGACATAAGCAGCTCTGAGAAGGGGCAGATTATTATGGCCCAGCACCTGGGAATGAGCATCTCTGACTGTTAAGCTGGTCAACTGTTTGCCTGTTACTTTTATGAGCATCTATGGAAACATACATTGCACCATGGACACAGGCTGGTAGGGGTCAGTATTATACTATGGGTGATATTCACATGGGCTTCTATGGGACCTGTGGTACTAAATGAAGGCACCATGAAAGCTGAGGACTATGCGAACATTACTTCAGACCACCTGCATCCTTTGATGTTTGATGGTTCCCTCAACAGTGATGGAGCCTTCCAATTTGATAGCTATAGATGCCCTTGCCACAAGGCCAGAATTGTGCTGCAATGGTTTGAGGACCGTGAAAATGAACTTACACTGATGTCTTGGTCACAAAATCAGCATGATCTGTATCCAGTGGAGGACACCTGAGACACCATTGAGCATCAGCTCCACATCCACAAAAAATCATCCTGTAATTTACAGATATTGTTTCTCCTATGGATAGACATCTGGTGTGACATAGCTCCAGAAAACTAACAAAGAATTTTTGAAATTTTGCCACGTACAATTACAGCTGTATTGTACTTCAAAGATGCCCAACGCACTTTTAAGCAGATGGTCATAATGTTTTGGCTCATCAGTAAATAATAACAATAGCCATGAATTTCTGTGATATGAGGCAAGCTGCCAAATTGACGTTACAGTTTAAATTAAGGCACAGATAAACAATATGGTTACTAGATCCTAAACCTCACTACCCTTCTCCCCCCCCCCCCCCCCCCCCCCCCGGCCCTTCTACCACTAAGTACATACTTGCCAGGAACAAAAGACACAACATTTGCTGCAGCCTGGTTTTCTCTTTGATATGTGTGTATGCTATCCCATCTATATTTTTTCCTCCTGACACAGTGAGGACTTTCGAAATTACATAATTCTCGCTTATGAAGTGAATTAATTAAAAATAAGACACATTTTATGAATAAATAAGGACTAATCATATATAAGTTAAGAAAAAGCAACACTGACCGGAAGATTATGCCTCAGTGGAACTAAAAGTGACACGCAAAACTAAGTTAAAGAAGTAGATGGCCCCTGCATTGTACATCTAATGGCACAGAATGGACATCAGGATGCTGCTGTTGTTAAGTATTTGCAAATGAGGTAGTGGCAAATACATTTAGGAAAAAACAAAAAAAAAATCAGGACTGAATTCACATGATATCAATGTAAATGTATAGAGTTGAAAGTTCTTTAAGACTACAAAGTATTGAGAGAATAAGTGCTTTCAAGTAATATGACAGTGATAAAAGATGTAAACAAGAGAACTGAGGATTATTATCATGGGCTGCTGCTTTACTACTTACACAATGTGCCTGTAATCTTTTAAAAAGAAATGTGATCTGTGATAAGTAAGATCCAAAATAAATTCTGCATCTACTTGTATATACATACTCCACCAAGCCACTGTATGATGCATGGCAGAAGATACCTTATACCGCTACTAGTCATTTCTTTTCCTATTCCACTTGCAAACAGAGTGAGGGGAAAATGACTATTTACATGCCCCTGTATGAACCCTAGTTCCACTTATCTTCATGTTGCTTAAGTGAAATTTATGTTGATGGAAGTAGAATCTTGCTGCAGTCAGCTTTGAATGTTGGTACTTTAGATTTTCTCAATATTGCTCCTCAAAAAGAACATTGCATTCCCTCCAGGGGTTACCATTTGAGTTCCCAAAGCATCTCCATACTACTAGTGTACTTTGCAAACCTATCAGTAAAAAAATCTAGCCGTGTGACCCTGACTTGCTTGGATGCCTTCCTTTAATCTGGCCTTGTGGATATCCCAAACACTTGAACAGTATTCAAGAATGGGTTGCACAAGTCTTCTATACATGGTCCCCTTTATAAATAAACCACGCTTTCATAACACTCCCCAACTAAACTGATGTCAACCACTTGCCATTCCTACTACAATCCTTACATGCTCATTCCATTCTATATTGCTTTGAAATGTTACACCTAGATATTTCATTGACCTGATGAAGTCAAGCAGAACACAACTAGTATTGTATTCATAGAATATGGGATTGTTCTTCCTACTCATTTGCATTAATTTTACCATTGAGTGCATCCTGCAGAACTTGGACCAAAATATTCCGGGATTGAAGAATAAAGTAGATGAGCTCCCGGTTTGTTTAGATGACATTGAATCTGATAATGTAATAGATGTACTAAGCCTGTCTGAGCATCACATTGTGTCTGATATGGAGAAGGTAGATATCAGTGGTTATAAACTAGCTGCACATATGAGTAGAGAGAATAAGGTGAGAGGAGGAGGTGCCACATACGTCAAAAGTTATCACTGTGCAAAAAGCTTAGATACAAAAATGTTTTGTCTAGAGCAACATATAGAAGCATGTGCCTGTCAACTAAAACTGAAGGAGGGCTCTTTTATAATTGTAACAGTATATAGGTCCTCTTCAGGAAACTTTAATTTATTCCTGGAAAACTTGGATGCGTTGTTGTGTTATCTGTCAAATAGGGGAAAGCAAATTATTATTTGTGGGGACTTCAATGTTGATTCACTGAAAGAGTGTAATAGGAAGAATGACCTGGAAGTCTTGGTCGGTTCTATCAATTTGACATCTCTCATTAATTTTCCTACTCGGGTAGTAAAGGACAGCAGCACATTGAAAGATAACACTTTTATAGACCAAGATAAGTTTAAAAATATAAATTCTTGTGTCCTGTTGAGAATGGCCTTTCTGATCATGGTCCTCAGCTAGTTACAGCATATGACATAGCTCCATTCAGTATTTCAAAACTACCCTCCAAAGTTGTGTGTTCAATTAATGACTCAACAATTAGAAATTTCAGGGAAAATCTTCAGCAGTTAGACTGAGATGAGGTGTTCAAGGGACTCGATGCTAATTTAAAATATAACTTATTTTATGATACACTTGTAAGAGAATTTGAAAACTGTTTCCCTAAGAAAGTAGTTAAATCTAATTATAAGAAACCATGGAAAAAACCTTGGCTTACAAAAGGAATAAAAATATCTTGTAACCACAAAGAGGAACTGTATCTAACAACAAGAAAGAGTAATGACCCAGAAACAGCCAAATATTATAACAGCTACTGTGCTACATTAAGAAAGGTTATTAAAAAGTCCAGAAGCATGTGCATCATGTCTGAGATGAATACTTCTGATAACAAAATCAAAAGAATTTGGAATATTATTACAAGGGAGACAGGGCAACCAAGAGTACAGGATGATGGCATTACCATAAAATCGAATGGAA
The DNA here is from genome assembly GCF_023897955.1 of Schistocerca gregaria. Lineage (NCBI taxonomy): Eukaryota > Metazoa > Arthropoda > Insecta > Orthoptera > Acrididae > Schistocerca > Schistocerca gregaria. The sequence continues at coordinate 542,756,406 of NC_064923.1, forward strand.
ACTTGACAAACAACAAGCCAGATGTCGAAAACATTTTGAATAATCATATTTTAGATGTTGTAGAGAAATTAGGATCTAAATGTTCATTAGAAGAAGCAAGGCAGGTAATGGAAGAGGCCTTACCCACAGAATTTGATACAATTGAAATTCTACGCACCCCTCCTTCTGAAATTGGGAAGATAATAAACTCTTTGAAGAATAAAATGCCCCATGGAATTGATGGCATTTCCAGCAGGATAATAAAAGCCTGTTCCCAAGAGATAAGTGGGACTGTTAGCCACATATGTAATAGCTCTCTGAAGCAGGGTATTTTCCCGGTAGACTGAAGCATGCCATTGTTAAACCACTGTATAAAAAAGAGGATATGTCTGATGTCAACAACTACCACCCAATCTCTCTTCTGACTGCCTTATCCAAAATTCTTGAAAAAGTAATGTATTATAGAGTAGCTCCACTCCTTTGTAAGAATAAAGTTTTAACAAAATGTCAGTTTGGTTTCCAGAAAGGTTTTTCAATGAAAAATGCTATATATACTTTCACTAACGAAATATTAAATGCTCTGAGTAACTGGAAGTCACCCGTTGGGATTTTTTTGTGAGCTCTTAAAGGCTTTTGATTGTGTAAATCATGGAATACTTCTAGATAAGCTCAAGTACTGGGGTATGAATGGGACAGTGCTCAAATGGTTTAAATCATACCTAACTGGAAGAGTGAAGAAAGTTGAAATAAGCAGTTCACATAATATGCAAAAAACTGGTGATTTCTCAAACTGGGGAACAACCAAGAATGAGGTGCCGCAAGGTTAGGTCTTGGGTCCTCTGCTGTTCCCCTTTTAGTGTCAGACGTTTTCTCAAAAGATCATGTTAAAAGTGCCATGCGATTTTACAGTAAAATGCAGACCTCTGCCACAGTTGCAATAAAATCTAAACTAATGCATAAAGGAATGTACTTTTTTTTTAATTTTTAGGGAATGCTGGTGGCTACAGTAATATGTGCAATACACATTGTCAAAGAACATATTTTCAGAGAAAAAATTATTTTCATGATGGGGTTTATCAAAAAAAATTAAAACTTTGATTTCAGTATGCTCTGAGACCCATCAAATGATGATACACTCAAAAATTTCAGGTATATATAGAATCTCTGTAGTTTCCTTGACAAAAACACCATAAATGTATACAATTTATTTTATTTCACTAAGGAAAAAATCAAAAAGAACATAACATTACAAAAAAAATTGTTTTGCTGTGAACGTGTTCTCAGTTCTTCAGTCATAAAACACTGACAAATGTGAAGTTGCAGCTATGACAACTACTTGCTCACATGCTGACCAACATATGAAGGATGCAGTCCTTTCTTGTAACAAATGCATACTGTTCGTGAACGCCGCTTCTTATCCTTCGTAGAACAAACACTACGGTAGCATTCCTTTCTCCCTGGAAGAGTCTCTACGCCATATATTGTTGGAGCAGGTACATTTGTATCTATTGCACTTGTGGTTGCAGTCCTGGCCTGAAACCACTGTTTAGAAAGTTTGCAAATGACTATGCTGTTAAACTTCACCTGTGTCAGTGGTTTGTCGCTGGGGTTTAGGCTTTCCTTATACAAAACATATGCATTCAGCAACATCCTGGCAATTATGCCGAACACTACCTTCTTGCACATCTTGACAGTCCTCCTCTCATCTAAATACCAGTATGCCATCATATCAGATGAGTCAATGCCAACCACATACTTATTATATTGAAAAATAACATCTGGTTTCTTGATATTGAAAAATAACATCTGGTTTCTTGGCCGAATGTCTATTGCGAATTGTCTTTTCTGGTGATGTAGCAGAGGATGATGTACTCACAAGGAGGACTGGATTTCTCTGTAATTTCTTCTGTCTGGAGCCACAGAGAAGTATAAAAGATTTCTTGAAAATCTGTAGCTGACCTACAGCATAATTCAACAGAAGACCACGTGGCAGGAATTTTCTGTTTCTTCCAATTGTTCCCGTTAGATAAGTACCAACTGAATACAGCTTTTCTGCCAGAGGGAAAGATGTAAAAAAGTTATCCCAAAACACATGGTAACCTTTTTGCATGTAGCTCCCGAGAGCTAGTCGTTTAATGACGACTACATATCCCAGGCCATTCTCTTTTATTTCATTTTCGTCATCGTCACTTTTTGCACCATGGTATGCATAAAACCCTAGGCAGTAATTTATGACTGAATCACACAGCATCCAAAATTTGACTCCCCATCTATGATGATGTTTATTGGGAAGGTACTGGATTAGCTGTGAGTGCGTCTTTTTCCCAACAAGACTTTCATCAACACTCAGTTGACGGTGTGGAGTGTAGTAGAGATGGAAAACATTGTTGGCTATATCCATTAACACTTGAAATTTGGCTGTTGGATCATATAATGGGTGACCAGGAGGGTGAAGTTTCGAATTGTCTACAAAATGGAAATACCGTAGCAACAACTGAAACCTGTTGCGTGAAAACATTTGCGAAAACCACGGTATCAACAGGTTTGCATCAGTTGACCAATAACTAAAAATCGTCGTTTTTTTTTTATCAGTCCCATATTCAAAATTACTGCTAAGCTGTCATTTCTGCTACAGTTGTTGGCTGCCACTGTTTGAGTCTCGAATTTGGCGATAAATGCGTTGACTGAATCACCTGGCGAGCGTATCTGTTAGTCTCTGCCACCATAATCGTAAAAAGCTGCAGTGAGAAGAACAAATTGAAAAAAACAATTGGTGTGGCGTTTGTTGGTATATGTTTAGGGCCTGGTACCTCTGCATACACAAAGCTTGGAGGAGGTGGATTATCTGATGCCTCATCCATTACTTCAACAAAAGTATTTGCACTGCAATTTAGTTGTGCTTGGTTGTCGTCATCATTTGCTGACGCACAATCATCACTTCAAGAAAAAACCGACGAGTCCTCTTCTCCACCAGACATCTCATAATCCAATTCACTTTCTGCAAATCCTGCAAATTCATCTTCACTTCCACTACTTATCATATTATTGTCTAAATCACATGTATGGAACCACAACTTCTTACTTGACGGCGCCATGCTGCCGCGAAATAATCGGTAAATAAACACCACGTCACCACCAGAGAAGTTTATTTTACTCGAAATATCACACTGATAATCAAAAAGATTAAAAAGGGAAATGGACAGGTTAAAGTTAGATATAGTGGGAATTAGTGAAGTCCGGTGGCAGGAGGAAGAAGACCTCTGGTCAGGTGACTACAGGGTTATACACACAAAATCAAATAGGGGTAATGCAGGAGTAGGTTTAATAATGAATAGGAAAATAAGAACGCGGGTAAGCTACTACAAACAGCATAGTGAATGCATTATTGTGGCCAAGACAGATACAAAGCCCACACCTACTACAGTAGTACAAGTTTATATGCCAACTAGCTCTGCAGATGACGAAGAAATTGAAGAAATGTATGATGAAATAAAAGAAATTATTCAGATAGTGAAGGGAGATGAAAATTTAATAGTCATGGGTACTGGAATTCGAGTGTAGGAAAAGGGAGAGAAGGAAACGTAGTAGGTGGATATGGATTGGGGCTAAGAAATGAAAGAGGAAGCCACCTGGTAGAATTTTGAACAGAGCACAACTTAATCATAGCTAACACTTGGTTTAAGAATCATGAAAGAAGGTTGTATACATGGAAGAACCCTGGAGATACTAAAAGGTATCAGATAGATTATATAATGGTCAGGCAGAGATTTAGGAACCAGGTTTTAAATTGTAAGACATTTCCAGGGGCAGATGTGGACTCTGACCACAATCTATTGGTTATGACCCGTAGACTAAAACTGAAGAAATTGCAAAAAGGTGGGAATTTAACGAGATGGGACCTGGATAAACTGAAAGAACCAGACGTTGTACAGAGTTTCAGGGAGAGCATAAGGGAACAATTGTTAGGAATGGGGGAAATAAATACAGTAGAAGAAGAATGGGTAGCTTTGAGGGATGAGGTACTGAAGGCAGCAGAGGATCAAGTAGGTAAAAAGACGAGGGCTAGTAGAAATCCTTGGGTAACAGAAGAAATATTGAATTTAATTGATGAAAGGAGAAAATATAAAAAAGCAGTAAATGAAGCAGGCAAAAGGGAATACAAACGTCTCAAAAATGAGATCGACAGGAAGTGCAAAATGGCTAAGCAGGGATGGCTAGAGGACAAATCTAAGGATGTAGAGGCTTATCTCACTAGGGGTAAGATAGATACTGCCTACAGGAAAATTAAAAAGACCTTTGTAGAAAAGAGAACCACTTGCATGAATATCAAGAGCTCAGATGGAAACCCAGTTCTAAGCAAAGAAGGGAAGCAGAAAGGTGGAAGGAGTATATAGAGGGTCTATACAAGGGCGATGTACTTGAGGACAATATTATGGAAATGGAAGAGGATGTAGATCAAGATGAAATGGGAGATACGATACTGCATGAAGAGTTTGACAGAGCACTGAAAGATCTGAGTCGAAACAAGGCCCTCGGAGTAGACAACATTCCATTGGAACTACTGACGGCCTTGGGAGAGCCAGTCCTGACAAAACTCTACCAGCTGGTGAGCAAGATGTATGAAACAGGCGAAATACCCTCCGACTTCAAGAAGAATATAATAATTCCAATCCCAAAGAAAGCAGGTGTTGACAGATGCGAAAATTACCGAACAATAAGTTTAATAAGCCATAGCTGCAAAATACTAACACGAATTCTTTACAGACGAATGGAAAAACTAGTAGAAGCCAACCTCGGGGAAGATCAGTTTGGATTCCGTAGAAATACTGGCACACGTGAGGCAATACTGACCTTACGACTTATCTTAGAAGAAAGATTAATGAAAGGCAAACCTACGTTTCTAGCATTTGTAGACATAGAGAAAGCTTTTGACAATGTTGACAGTAATACTCTCTTTCAAATTCTAAAGGTGGCAGGGGTAAAATAAAGGAAGCGAAAGGCTATTTACAATTTGTACAGAAATCAGATGGCAGTTATAAGAGTCGAGGGGCATGTAAGGGAAGCAGTGTTTGGGAAGGGAGTAAGACAGGGTTGTAGCCTCTCCCCGATGTTATTCGATCTCTATATTGAGCAAGCAATAAAGGAAACAAAAGAAAATTTTGGAGTAGGTATTAAAATCCATGGAGAAGAAATAAAAACTTTGAGGTTCGCCAATGACGTTGTCATTCTGTCAGAGACAGCAAGGGACTTGGAAGAGCAGTTGAATGGAATGGACAATGTCTTGAGAGGAGTATATAAGATGAACATTAACAAAAGCAAAACAAGGATAATGGAATGTAGTCGAATTAAGTCGGGTGATACTGAGGGAATTAGATTAGGAAATGAGACACTTAAAGTAGTGAAGGAGTTTTGCTATTTGGGGAGCAAAATAACTGATGATGGTCAAAGTAGAGAGGATATAAAATGTAGACTGGCAATGGCAAGGAAAGCGTTTCTGAAGAAGAGAAATTTGTTAACATCGAATATAGATTTAAATGTCAGGAAGTCTTTTCTGAAAGTATTTGTATGGAGTGTAGCCATGTACGGAAGTGAAACATGGACGATAATATAGTTTGGACAAGAAGAGAATAGAAGCTTTCGAAATGTGGTGCTACAGAAAAATGCTAAAGATTAGATGGGTAGATCACATAACTAATGAGGAAGTATTGAATAGGATTGGGGAGAAGAGAAGTTTGTGGCACAACTTGACAAGAAGAAGGGATCGGTTGGTAGGACATGTTCTGAGGCATCAAGGGATCACCAATTTAATATTGGAGGGCAGTGTGGAGGGTAAAAATCGTAGAGGGAGACCAAGAGATGAATACACTAAGCAGATTCAGAAGGATGTAGGTTGCAGTAGGTACTGGGAGATGAAGCAACTTCCATAGGATAGAGTAGCATGGAGAGCTGCATCAAACCAGTCTCAGGACTGAAGCCCACAACAACAACAGTCGAAAAGAAGATCAATACGCTGTGCCTTCGACCTTCCTTCTGCGTCTTGGCTAGGAAATACAACTGAACTTTGCCTTCAAGCGCGGAAAAAATGAATGAGAAGGGCAGCACGATCAGATCGTTACTGTCATTTTTTGCCGAAAATCTGGATCACGATCAGATTGTATTTGGCACTAAAAGGGTTAATATATATTAATGACTTGCCATTTATATTCACAAAGATGCAAAGCTGGTACTTTTTGCCGATAATACAAATATAGCTATCACACCCAACAGACAAGAATTAACTGGTGAAATTGTAAACAATGTTTTTCAGAAAATCATTAAGTGGTTCTCTGCAAATGGGCTCTCATTAAAATCTGAAAAAACACAGTATACAGTTCCACACAGTAAATGGAGTGACACCATTAATAAATATAGATTTCGATCAGAAATAGGTAGCTAAGGTAGAATATTCAGAATTTCTAGGTTTATGCATTGATGTTGGGTTGAACTGGAAAAAACACACTGAAGATCTGCAGAAACGTTTGAGTTCAGTTACTTATGCTATTAGGGTCATTGCAAATTTTGGCAATACACATCTCAATAAATTAGCTTACTACACCTATTTTCATTCTCTGCTTTTGTATGGCATCATATTCTGGGGTTACTCATCACTGAGTAAAAGAGTGTTCTTTGCACAAAAGCGTGTAATCAGAATAATTGCTGGAGCTCATCCAAGATCATACTGCAGACACTTATTTAAAGAGCTAGAGATCTTCACTGTAGCCTCACAATATGTATATTCACTTATAAAATTTGTTATTAACAATCCGAATGAATTAAAAAGTAATAGCAGTGTAAATGGCTACAACACTAGTGGAAAGGATGATCTTCACTACTCAAGGTTAAATCTAACTTTGGCTCAGAAGGGGGTAAATTATGCTGCCACAAAAGCCTTTGGTCACTTACCTAATAGCATCAAAAGTCTGACAGACAGCCATATAGCATTTAAAAGGAAATTAAAAGAATTTCTTAATGGCAACTCCTTCTACTCATTTCATGAATTTTTGGATACAGTAAGTGAGTAATTTCCCCAACCCCCACATAAAAATAAAAATAAAAAGTATCAAGTGTCATGTAATATTCTGTGTAATGTAATACCTTGTATAGACACCTATTACTAACCTGACATGTCCCAAATCATTACGAAGTGTCGTATTCATGATCTATGGAAAAAGTACTAATCTAATCTCTAATCTAAACTATGGCATTTTTGACAACAGCTCCAAGTTCATTGCTCTCTTGAGTCACACAGGGGAGCACACCAACATCATCAGCAAATATAATACAGATAACCCCATGTGATAGCAAATTCGACATAGCAAAGGCAGTGTTGCTTCACTGGTAAGCCAAGACATCGGTGCAACTACCTCCACTCCTTTACAGTAAACAATTAGACACCAAGATGAGCTCTCAGCTTTGGAAGCACCTGTGCAATTCAACTGACTTGACCCTCATGTCAGACAACACTCTACAGATGCTGTGGCAAGTTAAGCTACTGCCACAGATACAGACAGACATGATTTTGCATGAGGATGAAATGATTGAATGCAAATTAATTTTATTTGCTGAAAGACGTTTAGCTGTAACAGTACCAATAATACATGGATTTCATGGAAAAGAATTAAATCCAGCAGCACAGAAAAGGATCACACCATGGTGTAAGGCCACAGGCAGCTGAGCCAAACCAAGCACTCACAGGTGCTACTGAGGACAACACCATCAGTAACCTCCAATCAGTAAATACAAACATGTCCCCTGCCCATCAACAACATTCCACACCCAGGCACACCAGTGTGGCCTTACCAATGTTGGTTCCACACACGCTTTGGGGAAAAAGCACACAACTCCTCAGCACTGTGCAACCAACCAAGTGTGAAACGCAATCTGCAATACATGCCCCAGATTGCAGCACTCATCCATAATTTATCAAACCAACACTCAAATGGTCACCTTAAGTCTGTGTAACACATTGACATGGCAGTTTATGCTCACAGTCATCAGAGAACCTGTCTTGGGGGCAGACATTCTTTGCCACTTCCAACTTTCTCTGGTTCTGACACATGAGACCTTCACACACCATAACAGCAGAGTATTTGTGACTGACAGCATCAGTGCTCTGCCACAGTACACACAGCAACCATCAACACATACTGACCAACATACAGGAATTCCTATTGCTCCTTACAATAAATTTCTATGACTTCTCCACCACTGCCCACTGATGGGATCAGAGTTATGACCAATCATACAGCATCATGAAAAAGTCAGAAAAGAGATGATCAACCTAGCCAAAGGAAACCACAAAATGTATGCTAAAATTCTTTGAACTGAAGATGAACTCAGTGCTGTGCATTCTTATCCATGCCACCTCAAATACAAGCAGTCACACCTTTCCATCACAAATACGACAGTGAGTATCTAGACTTTGACAATAGACACACACACATCACTGGGACAGACTGCAATACCTGTTCCACCACCGAAACAGGTCAGTACAGTGAATTATTCTCATAGTGCCCTCGCACGTTCCATGTGTGACTCCCCTGTTCCTCAGGACTCAGGTGTGATATTTCAACATAGTACTATCCAACACAGAACTGCAAATAAGATGATCACTCAGCCCTCCAATCTACCACAAAGTGCAACAACTGGCCCCAGACAGCCAAAGAAGCTGCATATGAATTCAAGCTAACCAGAATCATCAGACAGTCTGACTGCCATTGGGCCTCAGCCATCTCATCCCACAAAAAAGGGAAGCCACATTTTGACTATGTGGTGATTATTGGACACTAAAAGTATGTAAAAAAATTCAACACTTCATCCGTAACTTAGCAGTGTTATAGACTGCAGAAAAGCTCACTAGAGACAAGGACATACCCACACAGTAATCATCCTATGTTTAGGCTTAATGAGTTTCTGTTCATGCCCTACAGCCTGAAAAATGTGACAATATTCTCGTTCAAGTTACCGTTCTGTTATGCAAATCTGGATGTCATCTTAATCTTTTTCCCTTCCCTGATGAACCTAAGGAACACCTCACAATCATTTTTGATATATTGAAAGATAGTAGAATCATGATCAATGACAAAAAATGCTGATTGTGAAAACCTGAAGTGACATTTCTAGGCAACAAAAGGATCCAACCAACTACACAATGCACAGACCTCTTCTGTGAACTGCTGTGACCCCACAGCTACCAAGAATTATGCTGATTTCTTGGCCTGATAAGCTTTTACCGATGGAACTTACCCCATGCATCTGCCATTCAGGCTCCATTAATGAATGTACTGGCATGAAATCATGGATGTGGCAAAATAAATCTTGTATGGATCCCCTAAAAGCAACAAGCATTTGATAAAACTTTTAAAATGATGGAGAACAGCAGTCAGTCATTCTTACTTTCGGGCTTTATTAAAGCAAATCTAGATTTCAGTTAAGGTTGACTAATTGCTGTTCTCCATTACACTCCGCCATCCTGAAAGTCATACGACAGTTGTTGAGTGGATTCCATATTCTTAATGGAAGGTAATTTGATGAAGCATTTGACCAGGTTAAAGACAGTCTATCTCATGCTTTTACCACACCTGCTGCCAGCTGCTCTCCTCTCAATCACATGTGATGTGTGTGGCATGGCAATTATATGAGTGCTTCAACACACTATAGCAGGAGTACAACAACTTTTTCCAAACCCCTCCCTGCACTGACAGGAGCTATCAGAGTTCGAGCGCAGGTGGTCAGCATATAATAGGGAGCTGTTGGCTGTGTATGTAGTAGTGTGTCACTTCAAATACAACATAGAGGGCAAACAACTTACTATTTACAACAGTCACTGGCCATTGGAGGATTCAGTTCATTACCAATAGAAAGGCTTCTGCTGATGCAATTTTCAACACCTGTATTATAACACACGTTTATGGCTGATGTCCAACACCTCCATGGGGAAGACATCATCATCGCAGGCTACTCCAGACAAACAAATTCTCAGTAGATATTGACTGCGATGAGCTACCCAAAGCACAAAAATGGAAAAAAAAAAACCGTAGGTAATGTCATGACTGATTTGAAAATAGTACTCCCAATAGGCCTGACTCCTTTGTGCAAGTTTGGTGTAACTAGTTGCAAAACTGTATCAGACTCCCACTCAACATGCAGAAGGCTATTTTTGACTGATTACATGGACTGTCACATCCAGAAGTACATCCCACAGTCAAACTAATAATGGGCAGTTTTGTAAGGCCAAACATCAAATGAGATTGTAAAAACAGGACACAAATTTGTACAGCTTGCCAAGACTGTAAAATGGGTTGATATACACCACTGAAATGTGGGAAATTTGTCAATGTAAAGGCTGCTTTCAACATGTTCACCTCGACCTAGTTGGACTCCTCCTAGAGTTGGGATGCTTCCAATACATCCCCCTTGTAGGTGAATGGATCACCTGTTTGGTTTGATAACATGCCTCTCTCTGACACAGCAGAAACTATGGCAAGAGCGTTTGTAGAATTAGGGATCTCATATTTCTGGTGCCCAGCCTCCATCATGATAGACCTAGGCTGTTAGTTTGAGTCAGCACTGTTTAGAAAATTTTGTAATTGTGGTAATTTCCAGTGCTTCTGCACCACAGTGTATCACCCTCAAAACAATGGGTTCCTGGAGCAGTGACACTGTGCACCAAACACAATACAAATGTGTCCTGGTAATGATTGGACAGAAGTCTTACATCAGGTGCTTTTAGGTGTGCATTCTGAATATGGCATGTTGATAGACACACAAACAAACACAAACATACACACATAATTCACGTTTTTGCAACCAACGGTGCAACAGCTGCCACCCATTCCACATCAAACGGTCCCTTCCCTAAAGCCTAGGTCTTTGTAGCAAATGAATCTGCTCAAGTCCGGAGTCCCTGAACCATTACACGAACAACCTGAAAACAGCTTTCGCATCCCGCAGCTACCCTCCTTACCTGGTACAGAAGCAAATTACCAGAGCCACTTCCTCATCTCCTCAAACCCAGAACATCCCACAGAAGAACCTCAAAAGTGCCCCACTTGTGACAGGATACTTTCTGGGACTGGATCAGACTCTGAATGTGGCTCTCCAGCAGGGATACGACTTCCTCAAATCCTGCCCTGAAATGAGATCCATCCTTCATGAAATCCTCCCCACTCCACCAAGAGTGTCTTTCCGCCATCCATCTAACTTTCGTAACCTCTTGGTTCATCCCTATGAAATCCCCAGATCACCTTCCCTACCCTCTGGCTCCTACCCTTGTAACCGCCCCCGGTGTAAAATCTGTCCCATACACCCTCCCACCACCACCTACTCCAGTCCTGTAACTCGGAAGGTGTATACGATCAAAGGCAGAGCCACATGTGGAAGCACCCACGTGATTTACCAACTGACCTGCCTACACTGTGAAGCTTTCTATGTGGAAATGACCAGCAACAAACTGTCCATTTGCATGAATGGACACAGGCAGACAGTGTTTGTTGGTAATGAGGATCATCCTGTGGCTAAACATGCCTTGGTCCATGGCCAGCACATTTTGGCACAGTGTTACACGGTCCGGGTTATCTGGATACTTCCCACTAACACCAACCTGTCAGAACTCCGGAGATTGGAATTTGCCCTTCAGTATATCCCCTCTTCCTGTTACCCACCAGGCCTCAACCTCTGCTAATTTCAAGTTGCCGCTGCTCATACCTCACCTGTCATTCAACAACATCTTTGCCTATGTACTTCCGCCTCAACTGACATCTCTGCCCAAACTCTTTGCCTTTACAAATGTCTGCTTGTGTCTGTGTATGTGCAGATGGATATGGGTGTGTGTGCGAGTGTATAACTGTCCTTTTTCCCCCTAAGGTAAGTCTTTCTGCTCCATGGATTGGAATGACTCCTTACCCTCTCCCTTAAAACCCTTGTCTTTCCCTCTCCTTCCCTCTTTCCTTATGAAGCAACCGTTGGTTGCGAAAACTTGAATTTTGTGTGTATGTTTGTATTTGTTTGTGTGTCTATCAACATGCTAGCACTTTCGTTTAGTAAGTTACATCATCTTTGTATATACACACAAGCAGACATATGTCTTCTTGTGTCTTTATATGTGCGGATGGATATGTGTGTGTGTGCAAGCGTATACCTGTCCCTTTCTCCCCCTAAGGTAAGTCTTTCTGCTCTCGGGATTGGAATGACTCCTTTCCGTCTCCCTTAAAAACCACATCCTTTCGTCTTTCCCTCTCCTTCCCTCTTTTCTGATGGAGCAACCGTGGGTTGCGAAAGCTTGATATTTGTGTGTGTGTTTTTTATTGTGTCTATCTACCAGTGCTTTCCCATTTGGTAAGTCACAGCATCCTTTTTTAATATATATATTAATCCAGCTCTACGAGACTGTGACTATGTAATGTTGCGGGATGATACGATCTTCCTGCCTTGCAACCATCATATTCAAGCCCCACAGACTGATAAAACTGCAGACATTCTCCTATATGAGTGATTGATCACTGTTACTATGAATAGTCTGAAACCTTCAAGGATTCTGCAGGATACCAGCAGCACAACTGACAAAGGTATGACATACACAATGTCCTCCGAGAACATTCCTGCACATATAACACACCAAATGAAAACTCAATGTGCAGCAATTTCAAGCAGAAGATGTGACAATGAAACTGGTCAACAACTTCACAATTGTCACAGGAGAGCACGGGGAATGGCAGGTCAACAACAGGTTCCTCTTCAGACAATTCACTCACTCACAGCTACAAATTCACCCACTATGACTAACTGTTGATCATGTGACGAATGTCATCTAATTGAATCCTTACCATCACAGCTACTAAGATGCAGAATCTGCTCCAACACGTGCAAATGGAGGGTGGGGCAACTGCAACTATGTTGCTACTACCCTCAAATCCTAGTCTCCTGTCTCCCCAATCTCAAGACTAACAGTCTTGCTATACCTGGCCCCATTGACTCCCTCCCCACCTTACACAATACCCACCCGTATTGAAAGAGTGGTGAAGGTTAACAACGAACATTCTCTTTCACCCTCTCGCAGAGAAATGGTCTTGCCACCCCTTGCATAGCAGCCAGTCATGGCATGGCAGGTGGTTGATTAAGTGCAGCTGTGTGGGGAAGAGAAGATAATGCTTGCGATGAGACTATCTTTGGTTGAATCAGTTTGCCCTGAACAACAGCTGCCTTAGTTAATCTGCTATGAGTATTTCTAACCAGATCCATCACAAGGCAATAACTTTCAGGGCTCACGGTGATCTCTTTGTATTCTTATAAAACCCATGCTGCAGTGCAGTTTCAGATTAACCACACTTTACACAGGGCCATATGATATGGGACTCAATTTGTTACGTCAAAGTTTGCAGCCAAGACACAGAGAGTATTATAAGATATGCTATACCAGTAGTGGTGACAGTTGAGACAGGGACACTGCTAACCACAGCACGAAGCATATAGGCTTTTCTGAGCAGGTAGTGTTCAGTACTTGGAGCTGTTGATAAAACTTAAATGGTAAATTGACTATATGATATCACAATGCCTGTGTTATTCAGAAATACACTCCTGGAAATTGAAATAAGAACACCGTGAATTCATTGTCCCAGGAAGGGGAAACTTTATTGACACATTCCTGGGGTCAGATACATCACATGATCACACTGACAGAACCACAGGCACATAGACACAGGCAACAGAGCATGCACAATGTCGGCACTAGTACAGTGTATATCCACCTTTCGCAGCAATGCAGGCTGCTATTCTCCCATGGAGACGATCGTAGAGATGCTGGATGTAGTCCTGTGGAACGGCTTGCCATGCCATTTCCACTTGGCGCCTCAGTTGGACCAGCGTTCGTGCTGGACGTGCAGACCGCGTGAGACGACGCTTCATCCAGTCCCAAACATGCTCAATGGGGGATAGATCCGGAGATCTTGCTGGCCAGGGTAGTTGACTTACACCTTCTAGAGCACGTTGGGTGGCACGGGATACATGCGGACGTGCATTGTCCTGTTGGAACAGCAAGTTCCCTTGCCGGTCTAGGAATGGTAGAACGATGGGTTCGATGACGGTTTGGATGTACCGTGCACTATTCAGTGTCCCCTCGACGATCACCAGAGGTGTACGGCCAGTGTAGGAGATCGCTTCCCACACCATGATGCCGGGTGTTGGCCCTGTGTGCCTCGGTCGTATGCAGTCCTGATTGTGGCACTCACCTGCACGGCGCCAAACACGCATACGACCATCATTGGCACCAAGACAGAAGCGACTCTCATCGCTAAGACGACACGTCTCCATTCGTCCATCCATTCATGCCTGTCGTGACACCACTGGAGGCGGGCTGCACGATGTTGGGGCGTGAGTGGAAGACGGCCTAATGGTGTGCGGGACTGTAGCCAGCCCAGCTTCATGGAGACGGTTGCGAATGGTCCTCGCTGATACCCCAGGAGCAACAGTGTCCCTAATTTGCTGGGAACTGGCGGTGCGGTCCCCTACGGCACTGCGTAGGATCCTACGGTCAAGGCGTGCATCCGTGCATCGGTGCATCGCTGCGGTCCGGTCCCAGGTCAACTCGCACGTGCAACTTCCGCCGACCACTGGCGACAACATCGATGTACTGTGGAGACCTCACGCCCCACGTGTTGAGTAATTCGGCAGTACGTCCACCCGGCCTCCCGCATGCCCACTATACGCCCTCGCTCAAAGTCCGTCAACTGCACATACGGCTCACGTCCACACTGTCACAGCATGCTACCAGTGTTAAAGACTGCGATGGAGCTCCGTATGCCACGGCAAACTGGCTGACACTGACGGCGGCGGTGCACAAATGCTGCGCAGCTAGCACCATTCGACGGCCAACATCACGGTTCCTGGTGTGTCCGCTGTGCCGTGCATGTGATCATTGCTTGTACAGCCCTCTCGCAGTGTCCGGAGCAAGTATGGTGGGTCTGACACACCGGTGTCAATGTGTTCTTTTTTCCATTTCCAGGAGTGTATAATGCAGTGTTTCTTCAGACATGCATGCATCTCTGAAGGAATAAATACTGTGGCAACCACAGGTATTAGGAAATACACGAGATATTTCTCTGGTTGTAAAGATGGACAAATATCAGCTGTATAACAGAATGACAACAATGAAAACTTGTGCCAGACTGGGATATGAACAAGGATTTCTCATTTCTAGTGACTGGTCAACTTACTATTAGGCTATCTGAGCACGACTCACAGCCAGACCCAAACTTCCATATATCATCAGCCATGTGTCTACAATCCACACTTATACATCCATTAGGTATATTCCTAAATAAGGAGAGATTTTAATCGAAAGTTACTTGCCTTGTGTCAGCAGACAAATATCATATTGCAGTGCCTGTGTTGTTCAGAAGTATGATGAAATGTTCCTTAGGACAAGCATGCATTTTTTGTACTCATCAGCTGACACCGGCCAAGCAACTTTCAATTAAAATGTCTCCCCTGTTTGGTAATATACATATTGACTGCACGGATGGTTGATGACATACGGAAATTTTGGTCTTGCTGTTAAATCATGCTCGGATAGCTTAATGGTAATGTGACTGCTTGTGATAAGCAGAAAATCAGCACAAATTTTCGTTGTCATCATTCCATTATACAGCTGACGGCTGTCCATATTTGCGACTGTGAATACACTTCATTAATTATATGGTCAAATTTCTTAGCGGCCACAAACTCAAAAACATTGTATGGACAGAGTAAATTTTACACCAAGTTCTTCTGTTATCATAACAGGTATCTTATTTTGGCTGTTAATTGTTTCAGTTCTTAAAGGGAACTGGTAATGCTTGTAGCATAACAGATCCATAAATTAAAATAGAATCACCAAGCTTAAAGTTATTTGCTTATTGTTCTGTAACATATTGCATTAAATACAATGCTGCCTCTATGTGTATGCTGTTCTTGGGAATGAATTGACTTAGTTACATTCATAAGTGAGTTAGAAATAGCTCTGAGTGCTATCAAGCAACTGGAAGCTACCACAAATGGGCATATAGGGAGAGCTGCTGAGAATCACATACCAGAAGAAATACTAAAGATTCCTCAAGTACTGTCTTCTCCTGTGGATACTGTCTCCTCCACAGGGAGTACAGAATCTCTCACTACTTGTCCATTTGACTGTTAGTGATATGTCAGTGGTAGGTCTAGGAACCATGTACAGGGGATATGGAGACCAGGGAGAACTCAGGATGTTACTCCTACCCCCCTCAGCTTTTTGGAAGTGTGCCAAGGGGAGGCAAAGGGTTGAGACTTATTAATCATAGGCGCACCAAATATGTGGCAAATAATGCTATTCCTTACGGAAGTAGTGACAATGGATAGGAAGAAACACATTGTGCACTCCACATGTATGCCTAAGAGCCTCACTCAGTACATTGGAGAGGCTATTCAGGCAGTCATTCATGAACACGGTGCAACCAACTGCAAATTGTGGCACACATTAGGACAAATTATGCCCATCATCTGGTCTCAGAAGTCATACTTGGATCGTCCCTGTGACTGGAAGAAAAGATTGAGGTTAACTACCTTACTCACAAAGTATCAATGAGGTTTACAATCTATAGTAATGTCTCCAGAAAAGAACAGAACAGAAAAGGTAGGAAGATTTTTCTGTTGAGGAAAAGTGACAAAAAGCAGATTACAGAGTACCTGATGGCTCAACACAAAAGTTTTGTCTCAAGTACAGATACTGTTGAGGATCAGTGGCCAAAGTTCAAAACCATCGTACAATATGCGTTAGATGAGTATGTGCCAAGCAAGATCGTAAGAGATGGAAAAGAGCCACCGTGGTACAACAACCGAGTTAGAAAACTGCTGTGGAAGCAAAGGGAACTTCACAGCAAACATAAACATAGCCAAAGCCTTGCAGACAAACAAAAATTATGTGAAGCGAAATGTAGTGTGAGGGCTATGAGAGAGGCGTTCAATGAATTCGAAAGTAAAGTTCTATGTACTGACTTGGCAGAAAATCCTAAGAAATTTTGGTCTTATGTCAAAGCAGTAGGTGGATCAAAACAAAATGTCCAGACACTCTGTGACCAAAATGGTACTGAAACAGAGGATGACAGACTAAAGGCCGAAATACTAAATGTCTTTCTCCAGAGCTGTTTCACAGAGAAAGAATGCACTGTAGTTCCTTCTCTAGATTGTCGCACAGATGACAAATTGGTAGATACTGCAATAGACAACAGAGGGATAGAGAAATAATTAAAATCCCTCAAAATAGGAAAGGCCGCTCATCCTGATGGGATACCAGTTTGATTTTACACAGAGTACGCGAAGGAACTTGCCCCCCTTCTTGCAGCGGTGTACCGTAGGTCTCTAGAAGAGCACAACATTCCAAAGGATTGGAAAAGGGCAAAGGTCATCCCTGTTTTCAAGAAGGGACGTTGAACAGATGTGCTGAACCATAGATCTATATCTCTAACGTCGATCAGTTGTAGAATTTTGGAACACGTATTATGTTCGAGTATAATGACTTTTCTGGAGACTAGAAATCTACTCTGTGGGAATCAGCATGGGTTTCGAAAAAGACGGTCTTGTGAAACCCACCTTACGCTATTCGTCCACAAGACTCAGAGGACCATAGACACAGGTTCACAGGTAGATGCCATGTTTCTTGACTTCCGATACAGTTCCCCACAGTCATTTAATAAACAAAGTGAGAGCATATGGACTATCAGACCAATTGTGTGATTGGATTGAAGAGTTCCTAGATAACAGAACGCAGCATGTCATTCTCAATGGAAAGAAGTCTTCCGAAGTAAGAGTGATTTCAGGTGTGCCACAGGGAAGTGTCATAGGACCATTGCTATTCACAATATACATCAATGACCTTGTGGATGTGAATTCACTGAGGATTTTTGCAGATGATGCTGTGGTACATTGAGAGGTTGTAACAATGGAAAATTGTACTGAAATGCAGGAGGATCTGCAGCGAATTGACGCATGGTGCAGGGAATGGCAGTTGAATCTCAATGTAGACAAGTGTAATGTGCTGCGAATACATAGAAAGAAAGATCCCTTATCATTTAGCTACAAAATAGCAGGTCAGCAACTGGAAGCAGTTAATTCCAGTAATTATCTGGGAGTACGCATTAGGAGTGATTTAAAATGGAATGATCATATAAAGTTGATCGTCAGTAAAGCAGATGCCAGACCGAGATTCATTGGAAGAATCCTAAGGAAATGCAATCTGAAAACAAGGGAAGTAGGTTACAGTACGCTTGTTCGCCCACTGCTTGAATACTGCTCAGCAGTGTGGGATCCGTACCAGATAGGGTTGATAGAAGAGATAGAGAAGATCCAACTGAGAATAGCGCGTTTCGTTACAGGATCATTTAGTAATCGCGAAAGCATTGCGGAGAAGATAGATCAACTCCAGTGGAAGACTCTGCAGGAGAGACGCTCAGTATCTCGGTACGGGCTTTTGTTGAAGTTTCGAGAACATACCTTCACCGAGGAGTCAAGCAGTATATTGCTCCCTCCTATGTATATCTTATGAAGAGACCATGAGGATAAAGTCAGAGAGATTAGAACCCACGCAGAAGCATACTGACAATCCTTCTTTCCACGAACAATACGAGACTGGAATAGAAGGGAGAACCAATAGAGGTACTCAGGGTACCCTCCACCACACACCATCAGGTGGCTTGCGGAGAATGGATGTAGATGTAGATCATGGTGGGAGGCTTGAAACAGAGACTGTAAAGGTTCTGTGACAAGCAGGACTGTGATTTGCTACACTAGCATCTATGGAGTTCAGAAATTAAGAATCTCCTTAAATGGGTCAGTTGTGCACAAAACTGTTACCCACATAGTTGTGTGTGGGATTCACACACTTCATTTTTAGATTATGTGACTCTCCATCCAGTCCAGTTAATGATCGCTGTAGGAGACCCAGAAGTATCAGTGTAAGATCCAAAGAAGTGTCCCCCACACAGGCAATCAGGATTAAAATCCTGTGTTTTGTTTTACATCTATTATGCAACAATCCCTATTTCTATACAACTACTGCATACTGTGGAGGGGCAGTCTAACCACAAACTATACAAGGCCAGTTATTCTTTCAAATGTGATCCATAGTTCTTTATGTTCTTGTCATCGGCTAAAATTTTCCAAGTTCACAAAAAAGTGTCTGAGCCTGAAGCACTCCCAGACAAATGTGTCATTCACACAATAATAATTAGAGAAAGCTGGTTAAAACATGGAACTGACAGTATGCAGTGATATTTTGGGTACAATTTATGTGCACATTGAAAGGAAAGGCTAATGGTAAATGGAGCTGGTGTATTTGTTGCAATGGACATGAAACTCAAATCCACTGAGACAGAAAATTAGTTTGCATGCAACGTTGTTTGCACAAGACTTACAAGGAGAAGTCTTGAGAGGTGGGATGTACTTTTTGAAATCATCAATATGGTGATGTAGGTTAGGGACCCAGGTATCACATCCTGCAGCCATTCAGCTTGGCGAGCCCTTATTTGTGAGTAATCAACAACAAAAATTTTAGAATTGAGCGTGATGCTCTAGAGTCTTAAAAAAGATAACTGCTCACAGATTGGTGCTGTCATGTAGTGGCTAAAGTATATTACTGCTTCGGAGAAGGTTGTGTGTTCAAAATCTGTCAGGTGCTGCAATGTATTTTTTACTTTCGTATCTTTATCAAAATGACTTTAATTATTATTTTCATTCAGTTAATTGGTTCAGGGCTAAATGAATCTTTTTAATTCCTAATCCTTCATCACATCATTCCGAAAATCATATTACTTGTTTCAATTCCTCTTATTTAGTCTTCCAATCATACATCTTTCATTTCAAATTTTTATTCATGTATTATAATAGTTAATCACTTGAAAACGCCAATCTATTGGATAAAAAAAGAAAGATGTAAGAATCTATTTGCATTGGCTGAGAAATGGTATCAAAAATGTATTTATTGTCACACGATTTACATTTGTTTGGATGGCAGTTGTATACAAACATGGTAATGGATTCTTCCATTGTACCTTGGTAGAACAAAAATGGAAAACTCTATATTGCATACATTTAAAAATATAAATTCTTTATGCATTTAGGACAGAATGATGCACATGAAGATTTAAACAAAAGAAAGGAATATATATAAAAAATAATGAATACAATAACAAGGGAGAAAATATGACAAAATGGGAAAAATAAATTGAAGTTAATATATAAAAGTCACATTCACAAAGATTCCAAATGAAAAAAAGATTGGAAGACAGAATAAGAGCAGATGAATTATTTAATACAATGATTACAATGATGTGAAAAAGGATTAGAAATTTAAAAAAGATTACATTTAAACCAGTTAACTGAATAAAAATAATGAACTAAGTCCTTTCGATAAAGATATAAAAGTAAAACATTTTGCAGTACTTGACAAGATTCAAATTCACAGCCTTCTGCACAACAGGAACATACTTCACCACTACACCACAGCACCTCTCTCTGAGCAGTTATCATTTTTATGACTCTAGAGGACCATCCAAAATTCTGAAATTTTTTCCATCAATTACTCGCAAATGAGGATGCACCAGGGTGAATGGTTGCAGTGTGTGGTACCTGGAACCCTAATCTACATCATCATATAGACAGTTTCAAAAAGTCACTCCCAGACCTGGGGAATTCTCCTCATTGGTGTAACAGGTGGACATAAACTTACAAATGTATCCTTCTATTAAACATCAGACTCATCTCTGATGTAACCAAAAACCTAAGACAAAACATTAGTTTCCTGGTACTTAAACTCTCCAATCATACTGTAATCACCAGAGGAGAATTTATTCATCTGTCAATCAGCTAGTATAATTACATTCTGTTAGTGATGGGTGTAACAAGACATCTTTTGAAATATTACTAGGATGCTTTCTCTGAAAACTACCTAGAACAGACAGTTCTGAAACTCAGTGATGATGGAAATATATCGGATATAACTGAAACAAATAGACTTAACTTTTTTGAGGATATTCAGACTGAAACTGGTATTAGTGACCAATTGTAGCAATAGTGATTAACGAAGTAAAAGGTGCACCTAAAACAAGTGAAAAATTTGCATGTTATGTGGACTAGATAAAGGGGCAACAGTGTCATATAACAATGAGGAATTTGAAACTTTAAGCTGATGTCAGGAGCATGAAGAAGAACTATTGCTTGCATTTAAAATAATAGTGCCATTCACTGTATAGATGTCTACCAAATAGAACAGTTCATTATAGGAAAGACCATATGTGGTATACATTCACTGCTAAGAAACAGAGACTACTACATAATAATAAGTGTGAAACAAAGCATAGGATTATAGACAGAGATATGCTGCATGAAACACTTTTGGGTATCAACAGGATAAAGCACGAAGCCTTCAACAACTAGCAGAATATCATCAAAAGATCTCTCACAAAAACTAAAGGAAGTCTGGTTTTATGTAAAGGCAGTCAGTGGTACCAAAGTTAGTGTCCAGACATTCATCGATGAGACAGGAACTGAAATTGAGGGCAGTAAAGCAAAATCAGAAATGCTGAAATCTGTTCTAAAAACTTACTTCATGAAGGAAAACTCAGAAGTCATACACCAATTTAATTCTTGTACCACTCCACAGAAACGTAAAATAAATGTTAGTATCTGTGGCATTGAGAAACAGTGAAATCATTAAAACTGAACAAATCCCCAAGGGTGGATGGAATCCCTGTCAGATTCTATACCAAACTCATGGCTGAATTTGCCCCTCTTTTAGCCATAATATACTGAAGATTGGTTAAGTGGAAACCTTTGCTTTGAGCCTGGAAAGAACGCAAAGGCTACACTCACCTTGACAATGGTTAGAAAAGGTGATTCAGAAAACTATTACCCAATACCTTTGACATCTGTTGTAGAGACTTAGAATATATTCTGAGCTCAAATGTAATGAGGTACCTAGAATGGAATGACCTCCAACCACATTGAATTTCAAAAACATTAACCATGTCAAGCCTCACCCAGGCTTTTCTCTCAAGACTTCATGAAAGCCGTGCATCAATGCAGTCACATAGTTGTAGTGTTTCTTGACTTCCAAAATCTATTTGACTCAGATGCAAACAAGCTCTGTGCCATCCAAGTACAAGTGTAGGTTTGCCAAACACATTATGTTGTCCCACCTGTTGTATTTGGTGGCACAGCTAAATCCTTTCAGCCATTTTGTTCAGTCCTGGCCAGAACTTCCAGACAACACCAGTGGCTGCCTAGTATGCAGCTGACTTACTAACAGCTTGGAATCCATTGGTCTTCTGAATATACAGACTGTGGAAATTATTTACTGTTTTTATTCCAGTTACTGTTCGCACAGGCAATGGCTTTTATATTGCCTAGCTGGAGATATAATGAGTTGAAGTTTTGAGGACACCTGGTGTCTGCACCAAACAGTATCATGTCAAAACTACAAAAAAGTCCAAATCCAAAGGGACGATCATCAATGAAGCACAACACTCAAAACTGTTCATATGTTTATTATGGACTCCAATATACACCCAGAACAGAACTGATCTCCTGGATAGAGAGTGCAGTTGAAGCAGAGACGTGCGGTATCACCGCTTACTGTCATGACGTGCAGTGAACCAGCTTTATTGCCTTGTCCATGCACTGTGTTCAAGGGAGAGACTAAGTGATGGAAATGGCTAGGGCAGTTTTTAGTTGAGACACATTTATTCTTCACTAGTTTTACACTAAGCAACAAATATCATTCACCATTAATGTCCATCCGTACAGGCACATTGCACTAGCGGTATGGCTTGATCACTGATCCAGGAGGGTATACACTCCAGTGATAAGCCACGGTGCGACCACATGGACTGACAAAGACAAAAGCTGTGTCATCGAATGTTCAGCTCCCGGCGTGACCAGACGCGCCATGATGTTCACAAAGGAGCGAAAGGCACTGCCAATGGAAGGGTGCACACCGCAAAATGGGCAACTGCGTTTACGACTGTGCATACACATTTACGGTGGAGTTGCGTTAACTCGACGAACGTGGTCGGCGGCGGGAGAAGTTGAAGACGTGTGTCACATTGCGTTGACCAGTTTGCACTGTCTATCTGCTTTGTCCCCATGCAGTCCGCTGTTTGACGCACCGATGTCAAAATTCGGTATAACAGTATAGCTACACTCGTGAATGCCGGGTATTGCTTACTTGTGTCGGCTGTGCCGTAGTTCAGCCCTTGGAATGTTTGAACGGTGTGGCCACCACACAGATCCCCCCTAGGAGAGCAGAGCTGCATAGCTGTGAAAACGCTGTGATCATTCTGTGGAACACGTGTGTTTAAAGTTCACGAGATGCATGATGTCAGTGCAGCAGCATTGGCGGGTTTGGTCAGCGTTGGAAGTGCAGCGGCCCGTGACGTCAGTGCGCAGGCCCAACAAGCGTGCAGTGGGCACGTCCTCACGCGGTCGGCTAGTGACAGCGGTGGCAGGCACTGGCTATTACTGTCCGTAGCAATGCGCGGTGAAGGTGCACGCTGCAGGTAATTTGGTGTGACATCTTGAAGGCATTGACTTCTTAATAACAACGCCGGGTATTCACAAGAGTGACCAAAAATGTTTGCTATTGACATTGTTCAGAGTGTTGTTGAGAGTGACAAATTCAAGTGTTCACGCGTTGCATCGTTCCACAAGTTCACCGAGTGACTCAGTCGCTCAAACACAGCAGAGCACTCAAACGGACCTTGACGTTTGAGAAAATGGAGGTCCGGAGAATATGCGCAAGTACGATACCATCGGGACTGAAATGCTGCTACGGACAAGCCGGGCAGTGTGGAGTGGGATGTCCGGAACTCCATGGCGACGTGGATCAGTAAATTGGCGTGGATGCTGATATGGCCTCATCGCCCGATGCAGCGGAGGCACAGAGATGTGAACATGGGTCCAGGAACTGTGGTGGACTTAGGAGGCATTGTCCGTGACTCGACTGGGGTTACCGGTCGAAGGCACGGGAAGCTGGAGACTGGGTCTCTACAGCGGACGGTGGCTCATGGACGCCCAATTCTGATGGCGTTTGGCAGCTCAGGCACGTTTTCTGTTTTGGGTGGCATGGCGCACTGGTGATGCAGCACGGCCACTTGAATTGGACTCAGTGGCCTGCGTGCGTTACGTAGTCCACTGGCGGCTGTGGTGGGGGTGAACAGTGCGAATGTGGTGGGCGCAATCCGGGCAGTCGTGCCGGCTGCCTGGGTGGGGTGGTGTGAGGCACACAAGGCGGCGGGATGACAACAGGCTGGAGCTGTGCATCACTGATGGCTACGGGTGCGAGCTCCGTCTGGCCACTGGCAGAGTGTCGTCTGTACTCAGATCTTCTGTCAGGTCGAAGAAATGTGCGACTACTGGTGTGAGCAATATGTAGCCAGGCTCGACACGGTCAACTGACACTATAGAAGGCTTCCTGTTGCACTAGATGACCAGCGATTTGTCTCCTCAGGTGATCAAGCGGTGCAGTCTGCAGTAGGGCAGCAGGAGAGGTGACCGTACTGCGTCGTAACGCAACATGACGTGCATGCAGTGCTGCAGGTCAGCATGCAGGAATACCTTCCTGGTGCCGTGCCACATCAGTGCATGCACTCGGTGGCTGGCCATGTGAGTGTGCAGACATTCTGCCAGAGTGGGTGCTGCAGCGTCATGTCGGAGTGGTACTTTTTTGCCAAAATCGCCCAGGATCATCAGTGGCTGTCAGTAAACGAGGTCGGCAGGGGACGCACCAATCTCCTCCTTCAGCGTTACTCACAGGCTGAGCAGCACCAGTGGGAGTGCCTCTGACCATAAGGTGTTGTGGCAAGTTAGGGTGGCTTTCAGAGTCCTGTGCAACCGTTCGACCTCACCATTCAATGCAGATGGTAGCTTGTTGTCCTGTGTAGCCGGATGCCACACAGACTGGTGAAGTGCATGAACAATGTGCAGTCAAACTGGCTGCCGTGGTCACGTGACGAATGCGGTGGCAACGGTCTCGGCGGTGATGTCCACGATGGGCGTTGCTTCCAGCCAGCGAGTGAAGCGGTCCACCACGGGTAAGTGATACAACTTGCCTTGAGAGACAAGAAGCGGGCCAACGAGGTCCACATGAATGTATGCAAATCGGTGTGTCACATCAGGGAAGGTGCCCATGGGTGCGTGGGTGTGCCTTCCGACTTTGGTGTGCTGACATGCCTTGCAAGTGCGCACCCATTCGTAGCAGTTCTTCCGAAGCCTGGACCAGGCAAAACGTGCAGCCATGAGTGTCACAGTGGTGTTGGTGCCGCGATGTGAAAGTCCGTGGACATGGTTGAAGGCACTGCGCCAGAATTTCCCTGGTAGGAACAGTTGGTGCATGCCGGTTGAGATGTAACACCAAATCTTCTGTGCGTAGCCAGGGACAGGCACCAGCTCCAGTTGCAGGCCGCTGGAAGTGTCGTGACTGAAGCTGTGCAGTTCTTCATCACTCTCCTGTACTTGGGATACATCCTCAAGGTTCACAGGTGGTAGGATAATGGCACACGCTCGAGACAACCATCAGTGACAATATTATCTATCCCTGAAATGTGTTGGATGTCTGATGTAAATTGCGACACGAACGCTAAATGCTGGAACTGGCGCCATGAACACTTAATGTGATTGTTGCGGAATGTGTGCATAATCAGTTAGTGGTTGGTGAAAATGATGAATTGTCGGGCTTCTACCGATGTTTGGAAGTATATCACCGCTGCATACACCGCAAGCAATTCTCGATCAGAAGTACTCCAAGCATGTTGTGATTCGGATAGCTTCTTAGAGAAAAAATCGAGAGGCTGCCAGCTCCTGCCGATGCGCATCTGTAACAAAGCACCTATGGTGGCCTGGCTGACGTCCACGACTACAGCTAAGTCTGCGTCACATACCGGGTATGTGAGCAGCGTCGCTTCTGTGAGATTCCGTTTTGAGTCCATGAAGCTTTGCTCCATTGTGTCTGTCCAGTTCACAGGGGTCTTTCCCTTTGAGGTAGGCCCGTGTAATGCCTTAGTCAATGGCTCTTTCATGGTGGCAGTGTTTGGCAGGCGTCGGCGATAAAAGTTCATCAAGCCAAGGTAACAGTGTAGCTCTTTGTGTGTCTGCGGTTGCGGCATGTTCAGTATCGCTTGCACTTTCTCCGGTAGTGGTGTCAATCCAGTGAGGATAATTAAATGGCCAAGGAACTCGATTTCCATCATATCGAATTCACATTTCGCTGCATTAATAACAATGTCTGCTTCACCCAGGCACTGAAAGACGGTCGTTAGGTGGCGGCAGTGGAGCTTCGGCGACTTGCAATACACCAGGACGTCGTCCAGGTACGCGAAACAAAATAGCAAGTCTCGCAAGACGCCATCCAGGAACTACTGCCAAGTCTGGGCAGCATTCCAAAGACCTACTGTCATGAACAGGCTTTCGAAAAGCCCAAAGGGCGTTATTAGAGCTGTTTTTTCAATGTCTTCTGGCGCCACTGGAATTTGGGTGTATGCCTTTGCGCAATCTAACTTGCTGAACATCACCAAAGTATAACTGAAAGCTTGGAGGTGTGAGACTGCATATTGGTCTGGCACTGTTCGAGAATTAAGGGCGTGGTAGTCCCCACAGGGGCACCACGATTTGTCTTTTTTGGATACTAAATGTAACGCCAATGACCATGGGCTGCTCGATGGTCGAACGATGCCTTGCTGCAGCATGGCCTTGAACTCTGCCTTTGCTGCTGCATGTCTATCAGGCGTGAGTTGATGTGGGCGGCATGATGTGGGTGGCCCTGCTGTGGTTATTATGTGGTGCACCATC
The DNA here is from genome assembly GCF_023897955.1 of Schistocerca gregaria. Lineage (NCBI taxonomy): Eukaryota > Metazoa > Arthropoda > Insecta > Orthoptera > Acrididae > Schistocerca > Schistocerca gregaria. The sequence goes on from NC_064923.1 coordinate 542,783,265, forward strand.
GAATGTTTAATGTTTCTCGATGCGCCAGCTGGGCTGGTGAGGACGAGGAATATTTCAAGGATGTCGGCATAAGGTCTGGAGCACATCATAGGCTTAACACTGTAGAATGCAGCCTGTCGGCGCTGTCTCCCTATCCTTAAATTTGTTGTCGCATCGATGAGCTGGCCATTTGTGATATTGGCTAGCAGCCTGCAGTGGCCGAGAAACTCCGTGTCCAGGATCAGTTCATTGACATCGGCCACGGTGAAAGTCCATGAGAATGTGTGGAGTAGACCTATATCTAAATTGCACCTGTGTGTGCTGCAAGTTTTAATTGCTGAATTGTTTGCCGCTGTGAAGGAGAGTCCCTTGACTCACCTACAGTCTCGTAACATAGAATGGGGGAATTTCGAAAAGTTCGAACCAGTGCCAACAAGGTTTGCACTAGCTGGTGCAGGTCGGCATCTGATATGAGTGCAGGAGGCACATGCCACAACTGATAGGGGGGGGGGGGGGGGGGGGGGGCGTGTCATGAGCTGCCGCAGCCACGGTGCTAGGCGCTGTTGTCAGTGCATCATGCACCCTGACGGCCATGTTAGCGATAGTGTCCAACTGCATCTCCGTCTGTGCTGCTATTACCGCCTGCACCTGAGCTAAGAGGCTGTGCAACCAGATAGAGTGTAACACCGAATCTGGCACCATGTCGGACTGCGTGAGGCTCCGTAAGGCAGGCAGGAACTGCGAGGACCTCCGGTCACTGCATTCCTCTTGCTGCAGCAGTTGGTGCACTTGTTGTTCTTTGGATGAGGAGATCCACTGGATCAGCTCTTCCTTGAGCCGTTTGCAGGATGACTGCATCGACGGGGTGGTGATTATATCCTGCACTTCAGCCATGTAATTTTGGTCAAGCTGGCTCACTACGTGTCCACGAGGTCGCAGGTTATGTGGTTGCTCATAAAGACTGCCTCCACTTGGCTGAACCATATTACAGTATCGCGTGGCCAAAAGGGAGGCAGCTGATCAACACCTGTCCAGTGCTTATCGGCGCTCAAGCAATTGTAGGAGGCATCGGTGTGGCGGCAATTTGCGCCCCAAAATTTTCCTGGGCTGTCTGTGGCTACACGGCATTTGCGCATGTAGTCTGCACTTGTATCTCACTCTCCAGCCCATTGTTGTGTGCGAGCAGGTCGTCAACACTCTTTTGCAACTCTTCTAATGCTACCATCTTAGCACATAGTCGAATCCTCACACAAGAGGAAACACAACAAAGGAAAACACACAATAAAAAAACACTAGTCAGCTCACGAACGAAACATACACGCACAAAAATTACACAAAAAAAGGGTCGGTGCAAAAACAAAAAATAGTTTATATCTACGGAGCACTGTTCGGGTGCGGGCACTTCCATGCCAGCATACTCGTGGTTCCACATCACTCGTACCAACGAAAGTTCATTACCATGTGTTTTTAACCTTGGTTCACGTTGGGGACACCAGTGAAGTGGAGACATGTCGTATCACCACTTACAGTCAAGACGTGCAGAGAACTGTCTTTATTGCCATGCCCACGCACTGTGTTCAAGGGAGAGGCTTGGTGACGGAAACAACTGGATAGTTTTTAGCTGAGACACATTTATTCTTTACTTATTTTACAATAAGTAACAAATACTATTCATCATTAATGTCTGTCCATACAGATGCGTTGTGCTAGCGGTATGGCTCGATCACTGATCCAGGAGGTTGTACACTCCAGTGATGAGCCATGGCACGTGGACTGACCGAGACAAAATCCGCATCATCAAATGTTCAGTTCCTGGTGTGACTGGAGGTGCCGTGATGTCCATGAAGAAGCGCAAGGCACTGCCATCGGAAGAGTGCACACCGCAAAATGGGCGGCTGCATTTAGGACCGCACGTACGCGTTTGCGGTGGAGTCATGTTAACCCAATGCACATGGTCTGTGGCGGGAGAGTTGGAGACGTGTGTCGCGTCGCATTGACCAGCTCATGCTGTCTGTCTGCTTTGCCCTGTGCATCCCATGTGTCATCCACCATTGCCAAACTTCGGCCTAACAGTATAGCTGCACTCACGAACGCCAGGCGTCACTTACTTGTGTCAGCTGTGCTGTAGTTCAACCCTTCATTTGTTTGAACAGTGCTGCCGCCACGCAGTTATCCATAAAAATACCTTCAGGAAGGAGTTACTAACATATAAATCTGTGTTCAGTGTTAACATATTTTTCTTATTCGTGTTTTTCTTTCTATTGCCAGTCTACATTTTACATCCTCTCTACTTCAGGTATCAGCAGTTATTTTTAATGCTTAAAAGTCACAACTCATCTACTACTTTTAGTGTCTGGTTTCCCAATCTAATACCCTCAGTATCAAAGATCCATTCTCTTTGTTTTCCTTTTGATGATGCTCGTCTTATCTCCAGCTGTCAAGACCCTGTACATGCCACTCAACTACTCTTCCAATCTTTTGGTGTTTCCAAAAAAAAATATCACTGGCAAATCTCAATTTTTTTTATTTCTTCTACCTGAACTTTAATTTCTACTCCAAATTTTTCTTTTGGTTCCTTTACTACTTGTCCCATGTGCAGATAGAATAACATTGGAGATAGGCTACAACCATGTCTCACTCCTTTCTCAACCACTGCTCGTATTTCATGCTCCATGATACTTATAACTGCTATCCAGTCTCTGTACAGTGGAGATAGGCTACAACCATGTCTCACTCCTTTCTCAACCACTGCTCGTCTTTCATGCTCCTTGATACTTATAACTGCTATCCAGTCTCCGTACACATTGTAAATAGCCTTTTGCATCCTGTATTTTACCCCTTCTAACTTCATAATTTCAAAGAGTGTATTCCAGTCAACATTGTTGAAAACTTTCTCTAAGTTTACAAATGCTATAAATGTAGGTTTGCTTTTCCTTATCTATCTTCTATGAGAAGTCGTAGAGGGTCAGTAGAGAATGTTCCTGCATTTCTCTGGTTTCAAACTGGGCTAGCCTGAGGTTGCCTTCCACCAGTTCTTCCATTCTTCTGTAAAGAATTCATGTTAGTATTTTGCAACCATGACTTAGTAAATTGATATATCAGTAACATTCACACTCATCAGCATCTGCTTCCTTTGGAATTTGAACTATTACATTCTTCTTGAAATCGGAGAGTATTTTGCCTGTCTCATACATCTTGTGTACCAGATGAAGGAGTTTTGTCTTGGCTGGTCATTCTGGGAATACCAGTAGTTCTACTGAAATACCATCTACTCCAGGGTCCATGTTTTTATTTATGTCTTTCAACACTCTGTCAAAATCTTATCCCACTACCATATCTCCTATCTCACCTTTATCTACATCCTCTTCCCTTTCGATAATATTGCCTGCAAGTTAGTTTCCCTTGTATAGCCTCACTATATACCCCTCCCATCTTCTTTGCCTAGTACTGGTTTTCCATCTAAGCTCTTGATTTTCATGTAGCTGCTTCTCATAGTTTCTCAGGCATATTTAATTTTTCTATAGATGATATCTTTCCTCCAGTTATATATCCTTCTATAATCTTACACTTGTCCTCTATTGTTCCTGTTTAGTGGTTTTTGCATTTCCTGTCAATCTTGTTTCTTAGATGTTTGTATTCCCTTTCACTTTCTTCATTTGTTACATTTTTATATTTTATTCTTTCATCAGTTAAATTCAGTATCTCCTGTGAATCCGACGGTTTCTAAAAAACTTTTTTTAACTTTCTGAGTCTCTGCTGCCTCCTCTATTTCATCTCCCAAAGCTACCCATTTTCATCTCCCTTACCTGAATATTTTTTTTCTTATCATACAGTCTTTCACTCTCTTCATTATCTGCAGAACTAGCTGGCATATAAGCTTATACAACTGCAGTGGGTGCTGGCTTCATGTCTGTCTTATCTACGATAATGCATTCATTGGTCATAATAGCTTATACACAGTCCTGTTTCCTTATTCATTTTTAAACCTACTCTTGTTTTACCTCTGCCTGATATTGTGTTTATATCCCTGTACTCACTTTACCAGAATTCGTGCCTTTCTGCCACTGAAGTTCACAATTCCCTATGTACCAAACTTCAAACTATTCATTCTCCTTTTTAAACTTTCTAACCCACCTACCCAATCAAGGGATCTAACATTCCATGCTCTGATCCATAGAATGCCAGTTTTGTTTCTCTTGATGATGACATCCTCCTGAGTAGTCCCTGGCCATAGAGCCAAATGGGGACTTATTTTACCTCTGGAGTATTTTACCCAAAAGGATACAATCATCATTTATCTGTACAGTAGAGCTGTATGCCTTAAAGAAAAATAATGTCTGGAGTTTACTCTTGCATTCAGCCATTTGCAGCACCAGCACAGCTATTACAAGGATAGATCAATCAGTTATCCAGCTATCCCTGCAGTGACTGAAAAGCCTGGAGAGAGAATGATAAATGTGAAATAACAAATAACTATTGATGGTCATGGTCGAACCCAGTGAGCTGTAGCACAGTAGTCAGTGTTACTAACCACTAAATCACTATGATGGCACCAGTATGCATAGAAATATAATCTGCAAGATCATTAATATACAAATGAACAGGAAGAGTCCCAACACACTTCCCTGGGACACACTTGAAATTACTTCTACATCCATTGCTGACTCTCCATCTAACATAACATGCTGTGTCCTCCCACCAAGAAAACCACACTCCAGTTGTAGGTCTTCCATGGTACTCTCATGTGTTCACACTTTCAATAGTAACAAAAACTACAAAGAGACGCTCACTAGCTGGAACAAGTTGCAAGCCAAATTGAAGAAAACATTAAGTGACAATCAAGAACAAGTCCATTTAGTAGAAGAACAATTGAAGAATATGGCCCAACATTACATTGAAAGATCACTGTCATACACACAGAATGTTTTGGGCTTTTGCAACATTGTGAACCTGAACATGACAGAAGCCAACAAAATCTCACATTAGATGAAACGAATCACAGAAGACACTTACCAACCCATTTTGGTAAAGGATGTTACAGCAGTAGAAGAATTCATCAAAAGGTGTCAGTGAATCAATTACATTGTATGTGGTTGTTGTGACATTTGTGGAAGAGCACCATGACTTTGCTACTCTCATATGCCACATAGTAAGACAAGAGATACAGCATGTATGGCAGCAAGAAACATCAGATTGCATACGTGTAAATAGTAGCCACAGACTTCGATGTCATGCATCAGGAGGTAATGTAGAACACTGAAGAAGACATGCATTGGTCTTTGGTACCAGACTCCATCGCCATTTGAAAGCACAATTGAGAGGGGACTTTGTCAACTTTGTCTTACACCTTGTAACGTTCCCTGGAAGCACACACAATATTAATAAAATGAAATGACATTTAATTGTACTATGTACGCCTCTATGAAGCAATTCGAATGTACTGTAATTGTTCAACAAAAAATGTTATTTAATTTTGTGTAAAGGACGTTGGTTATTATTGTAATATTTTCTGTAATAATATTCTCGAAGTATTTACGATTGTAATATTTCTATACTCATAATGTAATTACGAAATTTGCTAATATCTGTGATGAAAAAATGTAAAATATAGCCACAGAGGAAAATAATGTAAGATTACAAAGAGACATTCACAATCAGCAATAATATAAAAAGCACTACATAATGTGCATTATTTGTCATCTTCCTCTAGAGCTGAGAGAGAGAGGAACCCGTGACGTAGCATTATATGAATGAGTAGACTTCGTTTGTCTGTATCTATCTTGAGCCGCCATTAGAGGAGAAATCATCAAGGTGTGTAATTTCAATTATTGTTATGGTCTAAATACATTATAATTTAACAAAATTGTGTATTACTAATGTAAATTAGCTTGTCCATGTCATCCGTAATATTTCTTTAAAGAATTTTCAACACTTTTAGCGATTATTGTTGGTGTTGCTGGGCTGTGCCGCGACCAAACGATTTGCAGTGGCGGCACATTTAGAAAATTGTTCCCCTATAAAATTAACCAAACCCGTAAATCGGAAGCACGTAAAATTAGCAGTGAATTACGAAATATTTTTCTTTTACAGCGATCCTGAGGCTGACTGAATTTATTACTGGTTTTACATTTGTGCATTCCTAGGCGGATAATTAACGTTGAAGTTGTTAATCTGTTGGTTCTTTCCATTTCTAAAGCAAATAACTTAAAAGTATAGTGAAGTGTGTTTTGTCAATGATAATCAAACGTTCAGGTCGGATTGGCAATATTTAACCATTTTATGCTAACAGAGACAGTCTTGTGTTCCATAGCTAACTCCGGGAAAGAATTCTGTAAATATTTAAAAACCCACTGCATCTAGAAAATGTGTGCCAAGGCCGAAATAAAGAAAAAATTAATTTAAACAAGTTTCAAATAAATGTTATTTATCAGTTAGTTTGAATTTATCAGCATGAGAGCATTGCTAAGGTTCAAGTAATTTTAAATGTGCTTAATTCTGTCTAAATGCTAAGGTTCACGTAATTTTAAATGTGCTTAATTCTGTCTAAATGAATTTTTATTACCACACGTAAATAAGGGGTTCTACAACAAAGTTCGTACAGAAAGTGTAAATAACATAAATATTTAAAGCCATTTAATCCCCATTTTTTCATCCATTCACATTTTTACATAATAAATATTTCTTATCTATCAAAACCTCCAAATTATAACCCAGTATGCAACCAAAGCAGGTAGCCTACAACAAATTCCTTCACTAAGTACACTACCCTGTGGAAGAACACGCATTTGGAGGATGGAGGACAAGGCACGAGTAAATTTTCACTGTGAGTGTCCTCAACACATTGTAACCATTGCAGGGAGAGAAAACAATTATTCGATGTCTATAAGACTGTCAGATGTCAACCATCACAACAGTCCTATTCTGATGAGTCATATGCAAACCATTATAGTCATGCTGCAGGTTGAAGCTCATCTCTGTACCCTGAATAGGTAACTCCCCAAAAGCTGTAGCTGTCCCTGTTGCTGTACAGAAGCGCAAGCCATTCGCACAGTCACCAAATTCAGGACAAATAAACAAGGTGGCCTGCACAGAGGTCAATTGGTAACGTGTGTGTGAAATCCTATAGAACTTAACTGTGAAGATCATCAGTCCCTAAGCTTACACACTACTTAACCTAAATTATCCTAAGGACAAACACACACACCCGTGCCCGAGGGAGGACTCAAACCTCCGCCGAGACCAGCCGCACAGTCTACGACTGCAGCGCCTTAGATCGCTCGGCTAATCCCGTGCAGCCATCAATTAGTGACATATGTTGAATGCTTATTGTTGCCAGCTAAGAAAGACTAAGTTCCATGATATGAGAGCAGTTGTGCTGAATGTCACAAATCGGAAATACGTCCAGCTGACAGGAATGTGCATTTCAGGAATAGCTTTCAATGACATAACAAAGCCTTCTTTATTTGTCATTTCAGCAGAATGTAATCATTACGTTATTCCCAAACTGGGGTTCTTGCAGGCATCAAGATCATTCATAGACTGTGGCAGATCAGAGCTCCAGATCAATGAAACTATTCCAGCAAGTACATATGGCAAAGACTGCTCTGGGTGGTCATTTGCCATTGAAGACATTGTTATCTCACCAGCATCAACAAGAAGATTTGTAGTCTTTAACTGAGATGTGAAGCTTTCATTGATTGCAAAAGCTTCTCAGGCTCACAAAAGAAATTTGCATGCCAGCAATTATCATAAGCAGCATAGGTGGTCGAGGATAACTTTGGATCACTAACTGACACGAGCAGCCACAACTCATCAATAAAGGTGTGTAAGAACAGTTGACTCTCTGTCTAGGAAGAGAAGCTTAGTGTCATCAACAATTAATCACACTCACCAACCACTAGAGACAGTTCATGGGAGAAAATTGTTATTGAATACCCAACAGGATTTGACCTGACTGATGAACAGCATCATTGAATAACAGCCATTCTGCATCAATTTTCAGCTACTTTCAAATCCTGAGTCTAGAAGACATAGATCAATTGGCTTATGATAAAGCACCATATCAAAATTGGGATCATTGACCAAGTAACCACTGCTCATATAGAGTGTCAATGGCTGAACGATGGATAATCCAGGAGGAAGTGGAGAAGATGTTGCAAGATGATATCACTGAACTCTCAGAGAGTCCTTGGTCCCTCCCACTAGTCCTTATGAAGAAGAAGCACAACACATGGAGTTTCTGCATTGATTACCTGCAACTGAATAAACATGGCATCTTGGATTACTTGAAAGGAAAAAAAATATTTCTTCATTGTGGCATCTAAAAATTCAGAAAAATGTTGAAAAGGTGATAACATATTTCCAGAGTACTCTTCAATTCCCAGAAGAACCACTCTACAACTGAGAAAGAGTGCCTGGCAGCTATTTGGGCCTTCAACAAGTTCTGGCTATATTTATTTGGACAACTGTTAACCACTGTGATGGGTCACCATCCTCTATGCTGATTGACTAACCAGAAGGATCTGTCAGGTCAGATGGTGAGATGTGCTTAAGCAGTACAACGTCACAATAGTATACAAAAAACAGACTCAAGCATAAGGTTGCTGACTGCATTTCAAGCAATCCTTTGGCAGGACACAACAGCATGGATGAAATCTCAGTCATCACTGCTTTAAATGACATTGCTGCTGAACAGAGGGAAGATCCAGCACTGCTGAAAACCATAGAAGCCTTGAAGAATGAAGAACTGACCTAAGAAGGATTCCAATTAATAAATGGGGTGTACAGGAGGAACCAAGACCCAATGATGCACACATAGTTGTTCATCATCCTACCACATCTGTGGCCACCAATTCTGAAGTATTCTCCAGACAGTCCAACATCTGGTCACTTAGGATTCACGGAGAGTCTAGACCAAATAATATGGAGGTATCACTGGACAAAACTGTATCAATCCACGAGACACTATGTGAGCCACTGTAAGGAAAGCCAACAATGGAAGCTATCCAGTTTTACAAGTTACTTAGGAATTAAATCAACAACAAATTCAACAAGATAAAGCAAAATGGCTGCAGGAAAAATGTGAAGAAAAAAGAACAGTAATCAGAAATACTCATTCAATAAAGAGAAATGTCAAAACAACTTTTGGACATGATTTCGTAGACTTTCCCGGCGTAATAACTGCTGATATTCTTCACGGGTTTGCAGCCGGATCATTTCGTCCTCCAGACACAATATTTCGGCGGACCAGCTGGCCGCCATCCTCAGGTGAGTTAATGCTGGTGCACTGCCTCGCCGGAACTGAGTTCCAGCCACAACGACGGAAACCTTTATACACCACAAACCGTTCACCGCGCATGCGCGAGAAGATAGCGCCTCCTGGCGGTAAGAAGACACGCAGCGCGCCGGTGGAGAAAGACGGCGGAAACGATAAATCGCATCAGGAAGGATCCAAAGATCGAAAAGAAGAACGTTTTTGTTTAATGTCCGACAACATCGGATTCCATATTTTGCTTAGAGGAAAACCTCTATCCCTGTTAATAATATTGCTTGCTAATCTGATTTCAATAGATTCTTTAAGAATACATTCCCAATAGCGAGAAGCAGGAGAGATCAATTGTGTCCTGTCGTACATCATTCTGTGTCCCTCGTTAAGGCAATGTTCCGCCACTGCAGATTTCTCGGGCTGGAGCAACCGAGTGTGCCGATGATGTTCCACACACCGGTCCTTAATCGTTCGAATAGTCTGACCAATGTACTTCTTTCCACAGTGACACGGGATTTCATATACACCGGGTTTCCTCAAACCCAAATTGTCCTTAACTGAGCCGAGAAGGGCTCTAGTCTTGGCCACCGGCGTAAAAACACTTTTAATATCATATCTCCTTAGAATTCTTGAAATTTTAGATGATATACTTCCCGCAAAGGGTAAATAAGCAACAGCTACAAAAGTATCCTCTATAGGCTCGCGTGACGGACCAAACTGAAGAGCATTCAGTTTACCATGGAAATTGAAAGTGATGGCAAACTTCCATTTCTTGATGTTTTGGTTGAAAGAAAGGACGATGGGACTTTCGGACACAGTGTGTATCGGAAGCCTACTCATACTGACCGTTATCTTCATGCGACCAGCTGTCATCCACCACACCAACGTAGTGGAGTTTTGCGGACTTTGGTAAAAAGAGCTTATGCCATTTCTAACGAGGAACATTTGAAAGAAGAACTTGACCATTTGAAAACTGTTTTCAAACAGAATGGATATACGGAACAACAAATATGCCGTGCTCTTCAGTTTGGTCCGTCACGCGAGCCTATAGAGGATACTTTTGTAGCTGTTGCTTATTTACCCTTTGCGGGAAGTATATCATCTAAAATTTCAAGAATTCTAAGGAGATATGATATTAAAAGTGTTTTTACGCCGGTGGCCAAGACTAGAGCCCTTCTCGGCTCAGTTAAGGACAATTTGGGTTTGAGGAAACCCGGTGTATATGAAATCCCGTGTCACTGTGGAAAGAAGTACATTGGTCAGACTATTCGAACGATTAAGGACCGGTGTGTGGAACATCATCGGCACACTCGGTTGCTCCAGCCCGAGAAATCTGCAGTGGCGGAACATTGCCTTAACGAGGGACACAGAATGATGTACGACAGGACACAATTGATCTCTCCTGCTTCTCGCTATTGGGAATGTATTCTTAAAGAATCTATTGAAATCAGATTAGCAAGCAATATTATTAACAGGGATAGAGGTTTTCCTCTAAGCAAAATATGGAATCCGATGTTGTCGGACATTAAACAAAAACGTTCTTCTTTTCGATCTTTGGATCCTTCCTGATGCGATTTATCGTTTCCGCCGTCTTTCTCCACCGGCGCGCTGCGTGTCTTCTTACCGCCAGGAGGCGCTATCTTCTCGCGCATGCGCGGTGAACGGTTTGTGGTGTATAAAGGTTTCCGTCGTTGTGGCTGGAACTCAGTTCCGGCGAGGCAGTGCACCAGCATTAACTCACCTGAGGATGGCGGCCAGCTGGTCCGCCGAAATATTGTGTCTGGAGGACGAAATGATCCGGCTGCAAACCCGTGAAGAATATCAACTTTTGGACAGTTTAAAAGCAAAGGTAATGACCTCAAAAGAGCAAAAGAAGTGGAAGAAGAAATTTTTGTCAATTCCGATCAAAAGAAAATTTACTTCTAGAGTCAAAATTCGACAGAATTGTAAAAATATTGTGATCAATCATGGCAAAAGCAATAGGTAACATTCCTTCAGAATTTTTTTAATCAATTGGGAAGTGGCAACAAAATGATTGTTCAAGTTAGTGTTTAGATTCTACGAGACTGGAGACATTACACTTGATGTCCAGAAGAATATCATCCACACAACTATGAAGATTTGCAATAGCAGATAAATGCAAGAACTATTGTACAACCAATATGATGTCCCACCCATTTGAATTGGTAGCTAGGATAACATACAAAAGAATGGAAAACAAAACTGAGGATCTGTTAGATTATCAGATTGGCTTGAGGATATGTAAAGGCACCAGAAAGGCAATTCTGATGTCACACTTCATAACAGAACCAAAAATTAAGAACAAAACCAAAAATTAAGAACAATGAAGAAACTTTCATTTCATTTCTTGCTATAAAATTTTGTGCAATAATTTAAATGGAAGCACAAAATTTGAAATATTCAGAAAAATAGGTAATGTTGGCTAACATACAATGTGTACAAGAATAATGAAAAGGCACAAAGAATGAAGACAAGGGAGAAGTAATTGGTTTAAAAAGATTGAAAGGCACAGACGTCTTTTCTTCTCTACTCTTCAACATGTATACTGAAGAACCAATAAAGAAAATAAGAGAAAGATTCTTAAGTGATAATAAAGTCTAGGGTGAAAGGATATCAGTGATAAGATTTGCTGATGACTTTGTACCCTCTACGAAAGTGAGGATTAACTATAAGACCTGTTGAATGAGATGAGCAATCTATAGAGCAATGAACACACATTGAGTAAGCCAAAGAAGGATGAAAGGACAGTAATATTAGTGCAAAAATAACATCAAACTGGGTATAATTTAGTAGACAAAGCAATGGAATTCTGATACTTTGGAACCGAAATAATGATTCAGATTCAGATTCATTATTAGTCATTCAGCATTATTACATGAAATAGACTTCATCAGTTCACTTAACCTATTAATTTCACAAAATAAATTTTTTACATATTTAAGTTGATATTGGGCATTTCCAAAAATTCTTTTAATGAATAGAATGGATTAGTCAACAAGAAGTTATGAACATTGTCTTTAAATAATTTGTCAGGCTTGATTGACCCATTTTTAGACAATTTGTTATATATTTTAATTGCCATATACTTATGACTATTGTTAGTCATCAACAGCAATCTATTAGTGTTCAATATACACCTCAATTTACACTCCTGGAAATTGAAATAAGAACACCGTGAATTCATTTTCCCAGGAAGGGGAAACTTTATTGACACATTCCTGGGGTCAGATACATCACATGATCACACTGACAGAACCACAGACACATAGACACAGGCAACAGAGCATACACAATGTCGGCACTAGTACAGTGTATAGCCACCTTTCGCAGCAATGCAGGCTGCTGTTCTCCCATGGAGACGATCGTAGAGATGCTGGATGTAGTCCTGTGGAATGGCTTGCCATGCCATTTCCACCTGGCGCCTCAGTTGGACCAGCGTTCGTGCTGGATGTGCAGACCGCGTGAGACGACGCTTCATCCAGTCCCAAACATGCTCAATGGGGGACAGATCTGGAGATCTTGCTGGCCAGGGTAGTTGACTTACGCCTTCTAGAGCACGTTGGGTGGCACGGGATACATGCGGATGTGCATTGTCCTGTTGGAACAGCAAGTTCCCTTGCCGGTCTAGGAATGGTGGAACGATGGGTTCGATGACGGTTTGGATGTACCGTGCACTATTCAGTGTCCCCTCGACGATCACCAGAGGTGTACGGCCAGTGTAGGAGTTCACTCCCCACACCATGATGCCGGGTGTTGGCCCTGTGTGCCTCGGTAGTATGCAGTCCTGATTGTGGCGCTCACCTGCATGGCACCTAACAAGCATACGACCATCATTGGCACCAAGGCAGAAGCGACTCTCATCGCTGAAGACGACACGTCTCCATTCGTCCCTCCATTCACGCCTGTCGTGACACCACTGGAGGCGGGCTGCACGATGTTGGGCGTGAGCGGAAGACGGCCTAACGGTGTGCGGGACCGTAGCCCAGGTTCATGGAGACGGTTGCGAATGGTCCTCGCCGATACCCCAGGAGCAACAGTGTCCCTAATTTACTGGGAAGTGGCGGTGCGGTCCCCTACGGCACTGCGTAGGATCCTACGGTCTTGGCGTGCATCCGTGCATCGCTGCGGTCCAGTCCCAGGTCGATGGGCACGCGCACCTTCCGCCGACCACTGGCGACAACATCGATGTACTGTGGAGACTCATGCCCCACGTGTTGAGCAATTCGGCGGTACGTCCACCCGGCCTCCCGCATGCCCACTATATGCCCTCGCTCAAAGTCCGTCAACTGCACATACGGTTCACGTCCACGCTGCCGTGGCATGCTACCAGTGTTAAAGACTGCGATGGAGCTCCGTATGCCACGGCAAACTGGCTGACACTGACGGCGGCGGTGCACAAATGCTGCGCAGCTAGTGCCATTCGACGGCCAACACCGCGGTTCCTGGTGTGTCCGCTGTGCTGTGCGTGTGATCATTGCTTGTACAGCCCTCTCGCAGTGTCCGGAGCAAGTATGGTGGGTCTGACACACCAATGTCAATGTGTTCTTTTTTCCATTTCCAGGAGTGTAGATAACTGCAGCACAGACTCATGGAAGTAAATCTTGATATATGGGAAAAACAAAAACAAAACAAAAAATAGAATTGAAACATCTGAGAAATGGAATAAGTTGCGCATTTAAAAATGTTGTGCCACTAGGCACCATATTATATGTCCCCCCCCCCCCCCTCCAAAAAAATACATGTTTTAAATAATACCTATTACCTCATCACCTCAAAATAACCGTTTGGGGTGGGAGCACTGTAAGCTGTTTCTGTACTCTGCTATTCATTGTTCTGAAGGACGCATCAGCGTTCTAGTTCGCTCAATCAAAATATAATATGGTTCCTGAACTGTAGTTGGAGTATGGCAGCAGATAAAACAAACTTAAAACCGCACTGTGTTAACACATTCTTCTGTCGATAGACAAAAGAAACGAACTCAAGGAAAACTTTTCTTTTATGGTCTAAAAATTCGGATTTTTGTTATACATTCACTTTTAATATGTTCTTTTACATGAAACTGTTGAAAATGAAAATAAAAAAGTTGTGTTACGATCTAAAAATTGAAGCGAACGTGTCATACATTAGAAATTAATATGTACTTTTACAAACATGCGCTCAAAATTAAATTTAAACTGTCATTTTATGATCTACTGATGTGTAGCAGAATAGAGATTTCGGTGCACGAACTAATAACTAAATACAGACGAACAAACACAAAACTGGATTAGCTACGAGGGTTATCCACAAAGTACATTACGTTTTCGTTTATGTCCGTTAGGGGCGAGGCTAGCGCGGCCGTCTTGGTGTCATGGCATTCCGCCGCTCACTCGGCATCCTGCCGTGCCAGTGAGAGGTTTGTGCTGTACTCCGTTGAGTTACTGTGACAGTTTGAAAAGTCAGCATTAATTGAAAATGCCGCGAAGTGTGAATTGCGTGCTGTAATAAGGTTTCTGACTGCAAAAAACTGTACACCGTTAGAAATCTATCGGCAGCTTTGTGAAGTGTGTGGGGACAACATAATCACTGATGGTGGAGTGCGTCAATGGGTCATAAAATTTTAAAATGGCCGAACTAACGTTCACGACAAAGAGCGAAGTGGAAGACCCAGCATAGTGACTGCCGAAATTGTAGAAAAAGTCGATGCCGCGGTCGGTGAAAACCGTAATTTCACAATAACGGAACTCTCTATGAGTTTTCCACAAATTTCACGAAGTTTGTTGCACGAAATCAGACAATGTCGGCAAGGAAGGTGATGGCGACTGTCTTTTGGGACAGAAAAGGTGTGATTTTTGTGGATTTCCTGGGAAGAGGCACTACAATAAACTCTCAAAGGTATTGCCAAACTCTGCACAACCTCAGAAAGCCACTCGTGAAGTTCTCGAATCTTTTAAGTGGGAGTTGTTTCCTCATCCTTGTACAGTCCCAACCTGGCACCGAGCGACTTGCACTTATTCCCAGCAATGAAGAAGTGGTTGGCTATGCAGCGTTTTGATGACGACACACAGCTTCAAGAAGAGGTAACCACGTGGTTGAAGGTGCAGGCGGCCGAATTTTACGACGAAGGAATTTCCAAGCTCGTCCAGCGCTACGATAAGTGCCTTAATTTAAATGGCAACTATGTAGAAAAGTATTATTTAAGTGAGGTTTTCATCAGTATATAATAAAAAAATTCCAATACTTTATTTACTTTTAATTCCAAAACGTAATGTACTTTGTGGATAGCCCTCGTATTACATAATTTTACAGACTAGTGTGGAAAAATCAAATTTGTTTTATAATCTAATAATTAACGTGCAAAGCATTAGGGTCTGTGTAGCTAGATGCTGCATAATAAGTGTACACAATACCTTTAATCCATGTAAGGTCTGTACAGCTTTGAACTGCAGCTACTGCTCTCACCAGAGCTCTTTCTAACGATATTGACAGAGCTTTTACGTATTTATCGACAGAACTGAACTACGTTATTTATAAACACTTTTTGATCCGTGCGTCTTCTCCAACAACTATATTTCCGCGATAACTATACATTTCAGCGGATGCCAAGAATACGCATCAGTTGTAATATACTACACTATCCGTATGACTTGACTGTACAGCGCAGAGCGGCCTGGGTTATTCGGGTATTGTTTAGTATTGTTGGACACCTTTGACCGCGTCTGCACGTAAACGAGGTTTTGTTCCACGTTCTGCCATTGGCAATTGTAAAATAAACAGGTAATACGTAGTTTGTAAATCAAATCAATGTTCTCTACGTTAAAATAAAAACTAATATGAATAAATAAACTCACCAGCTTGAGTCTGGCTTTGACGGCAGAAAACTCATTGATCATATCTTCGTAATTCAGATAGTTATCAGTTAGGAGGTCAGCTTCGAGGCGAAGAATAGACAAGGTGTTCAATCTCTCCTCAGAGAATTTGGAACATATGTAAGATTTCAGTGTTTTAAGAGCCAAAAACGAGCGTTCTGCTGAACAATTTGTAAGTGCCATACATAGAAATATTCTAGGAGCAGTGTCAACATTTTGAAACACGGATTCAAACCTCCCTTTTCGGAAAATTTTACTCATTTCAACTGGTATATGTTCCGCGAAATGTACACATTCACTAGGGAAAGAAGGCTCTACATCTGTGTCATATGACACTTGGAGTTTTGCTGCACATTCAGCAATATTGTCGGGCGAACTGTTCTTAAGGTTACTGAAAACCGTGAAGGAGTCCAACAGTGTTCTATAGCTTTCCTTCCTTCTCACTTATTCGGCATATAAGTTGTTGAGTACTGCGAGAAATGTTTCGACCCTACATTTTTCCCTTCCAGTCAGAAATAAACTTATTCAGAGCCTGCTTCTTCGTCATCATGAAGTTTGCGTTTTCATGATCCTTTATAGGTGCATTCAGTCTTTGTCAGTCACAATCTCCATGGATTTATTTTCATAATAGCCGAACATGCCACAAATAGATGCAATAAAATCCTACAAGTGATTCATATAATTCATGCAATCTTTTAGTGCCAATATTTGCACTTTCAGGTTTACACTATTAAATTTCTGCAGTATGTGCTTTCAAACTGTGATCATGAATACTGTTTCTAGTCTGCTGAGTTGATTCAATAAAGCTAAAGCCTCATTTCGCTAAGTGGTTTTTCAAACGTATTATTGGTAACATGTGTGAGGGCATTGATAAAAAGGTTTTGCACTTGAGTACATTGAAAAAGAACATGCTTTCCGACAACAGCTTGCAGCACTAGTGCCGACTAAATTCAAAGTGCGTGCTGCACAAGGAACATAATGCACTTTAAGATTTCGTTCTTTAATGCGTGCCTGCAAACCAGTGTATGTTCCTGACATATTGCTTGGGTAGTCGAACTGAGTCGAATCTCGGTCGGGCACACAGTTTTAATCTGCCAGGAAGTTTCATATCAGCGCACACTCCACTGCAGAGTGAAAATCTCATTCTGGAAACATCCCCCCCCCCCCCCCCCCCACTGTGGCTAAGCCATGTCTCCGCAATATCCTTTCTTTCAGGAGTGGTAGTTCTGCAAGTTTCGCAGGAGAGCTTCTGTAAAGTTTGGAAGGTAGGAGACGAGGTACTGGCAGAAATAAAGCTGTGAGTACCGGGCGTGAGTTGTGCTTCGGTAGCTCAGATGGTAAAGCACTTGCCCGCGAAAGGCAAAGGTCCCGAGTTCGAGTCTCGGTTGGGCACACAGTTTTAATCTGCCAGGAAGTTTCATATCAGCGCACACTCCATTGCAGAGTGAAAATCTCATTCTGGAATCACAGATGAATTTAACTCATATTTTATTAAAAATGTTGAAAGTCTCACAGACTACCTTACAAATAATCACCTCCCAAACTTAGAGCAAAAATATTTCACCGACTCTGTTCTTATTGCCAACAACAGAGGCAGAAATAGAAAAAAAATTCATACAAAAATCAGAAAAATTCTCTGCAGGACAAGATCAGATCCCCTGCTTTCTTCTCCATAACTGCAGCAACCTCATAAGTAAACCACTCTCCCACATAATAAACTCTTCATTCCTCAACGGCATATTTCCTAAGAAACTCAAGACTGCAAAATTCATACCCATTCATAAAAAAGGACTGTGACTTACTAAACTGATAGTTCGGTAATTTTCACATCTGTCAACACCTACTTTCTTCGGGATTGGATACATTACATTCTTCTTTAAGTCTGAGGGTATTTCATCTGGTATAGATCTTGCTCACCAGATGGTAGAGTTTTGTCAGGGCAGCTCTCCCAAGGCTATCAGTAGTTCTAATGGAATGTTGTCTACTCCTGGGGCCTCGTTTTGACTTAGGTCTGTCAGTGTTCTGTCAAACACTTCATGCAGTATCATATCTCCCATTTCATCTTCATCTACATCCTCTTCCATTTCCATAATACTGTCCTCAAGAACATTGCCCCTGTATAGACCCTCTATATACTCCTTCCATCTTTCTGCTTTCCCTTCTTTGGTTATAACTGGGTTTCCATCTGAGCTCTTGGTATTGGTACAAGTGGTTCTCTTTTCTCCAATGCTCTGTTTAATTTTCATTTAGGCAGTATCTATCTTACCCCTAGTGATACATACCTCTACAGCCTTACATTTGTCCTCTAGCCATCCCTGCTTAGCCATTTTGCACTTCTTGTTGATCTCACTTTTGAGATGTTTGTATTCCTTTTTGCCTGCTTCATTTACTGCATTTTTATATTTTCTCCTTTCATCAATTAAATTCAATATATCTTCTGTCACCCAAGGATTTCTACCAGCCCTCATCTTTTTATCTACTTTTAATCTACAGTTCGTAACCAACAGACTGTGGTCCGAGTCCACATCTGCCCCTGGAAATGTCTTACAATTTAAAACCTGGTTCCTAAATCTCTGTCTTACCTTTATATAATCTACCTGAAACCTTCCAGTATCTCCAGGCCTCTTCCATGTATAAAACATTACTTCATGGTTCTTGAACCAAGTGTTAGCTATGATTAAGTTATGCTCTGTGCCAAATTTCATTCCTTACCCCATTCCATATTCACCTACTATGTTACCGTGTGCTCCTTTTCCTAGTATCAAATGCCAGTCACCCATGACTATTAAATTTTTGTCTCCCTGCACTATCTGAATAATTTCTTTTACCTCATCATACATTTCATCAATCTCTTCATCTTCTGAGGAGCTAGTTGGCATATAAACTTGTAGTACTGTGATAGGTGTGGGCTTTGTATCTATCTTGGCCACAATAGTGTATTCACTATGCTGTTTGTAGTAGCTTACCTGCACTCCTGTTTTTTTATTCATTATTAAAATTAATCCTGCTTTAGCCCTGTATTCACCTGACCAGAAGTCTTGTTTCACCTGCCACCGAACTTCACCAATTCTCACTATATCTAACTTTAACCTATCCATTTCCTTTTTTAAATTTTCTAACCTACTTGCCTGATTAAGGGATCTGACATTCTACACTCCGATCCGTTTAACGCCAGTTTTCTTTCTCCTGATAACAACGTCCTCCTGAGTAGTCCTCGCCCAGAGTTCCGAATGTGTGACTATTTTACCTCTGAAATATTTTACACAAGAGGACACCATCATCATTTAACCATACAGTAAAGCTGCATGCCCTCGGGAAAACATAAGACTGTAGTTTTCCCTTGCTTTCAGCTGTTCGCAGTACCAGCACAGCAAGGCCGTTTTGGTTAGTGTTGCAAGGCCAGATCAGTCAATCACCCAGATTGTTGCCCTGCAACTACTGAAAAGGCTGCTGCCCCTCTTAAAATATATATGACAATAATTGAAGTTATTGGATGTACATGCTACTCTAAGATGAAGAATACAGAAGAGGAGTCACACAGAATGACACCAAACCAGTCACAGATTATTGGTAGATGAATATGCAGTCTTTTATTCCACTTCTGTAACAAATTTTACAGTTTTCATATGATAATTGGAAGTTTAACACGATTCTGTACTTCTTTCTTAATGGTAACTTGTGGATGAATTAGTAAATCTAAAGCTGCAGTATGTTGCCACTGAGTTTCCAGACATGTGTCTGTGAGTGAGTGTTAAATGCAGTGTCAAAACAAGCTAAAAGAAAGTTCTGTACTAACCTTAATGTTGTAAATAATTCCCATTTAGAGCAACAAAATAAGAACAGAGCACCACAAATAACAACTTTCAATCTTACTTCAACTCTTCCTGATATGGTAACAATTTTTAAGCATACACTGTTATGGTTGCTATTGTTGTTTTCTGGAGCACTAAATTTAAACTTATTTCTGTAAAGGAACCAATACACCAGTTGATGCCAACACGAAGCTGACTGCTTGATAGCAACAACACATCTGATTAGTATCATGCTCTAAATACAAAAATCTAAATGTGTTGAGGCCAGAATAACACTGAATGACTCGCTTAAGGCAAGCTGCATAAGGTGCAGCCAATAACAATGTCACTCATAAGATATTATGTTGATATCCCAATATAAAATACTAAAATATCTCCCTAGTAACTGAGGTAAGTAAATTACCATGCATACTAAATTTACATTTTTAGAGCCAATGAAAACCACAGAATAAAAATACAAGGAGAATCAATATTAGTGCTTTTTTTTAAAAAAAAATGCTTTTGTTAATGTGTAAAGACACTACTATATGCTATTAAATTGCATTTATGATGTGTGTGTGTGTGTGTGTGTGTGTGTGTGTGTGTGTGTGTGTGTGTGTGTGTGTTGTCTTGTCTTGTGCATGTTCAGTTATGTTTGTGTGAATAAATAGAAATACATAAACATAATTGTGCTATCTCTAACATTAAATTGTTATCTGATTAACAGAAACAGTATTGCTTACTTCATACCTTTTCAAATGAAATGTCATCCCAACAAAGAATGGTGCAGTTAGGGTCTGATGTTGCATATTCTCTTGGTTGTGGAAGCTCTCCCTACAAAAATAAATTTTTGTTATTGGAACATCTTAACCAAACAGATTACAAGGATTTATATATTCAGGTAACATGTAGTGTTTCAATAACTCTCTTATATTTAAATGATATTTAGCTGTCAGTATGTAGAATATTATGAGTAGGAAGATAAGGCAGAGAGTTTGTAACTGGGAATGGTTCAGTGATAGGGTTGTTCTTAACAGAATCAACAGCAAACCAGCACTGACAATGATAGTTCATGTATACATGCTGACATCACAAGCCGAAGATGAAGAGGTAGAGACTGAATGTGAAGATACTGAAAGGATAATACAGTATGTAAAGGGAGATGAAACTCTAATACTCTCGGGGGAGTGGAACACAGTTGTAGAGGAAGGAGTAGAAAAATGGTTATAGGAGAATATGGGCTTGGGACACGGAATGAGAAAGGAGAACTAACTGAATTCTGTCATAAATTTCAGCTAGTAATAGTGAATACTCTGTTCAAGAATTGCAATATGAGGAGGTATACTTGGAAAAGGATGGGTGATATGGGAATATTTCAATTAGATTACAGCATGGTCAGACAGAAATTCCAAAATCAGATATTGGACTGTAAGGCATACCCAGGGGCAGACACAGGCTTGGATCACAATGTAGTAGTGATGAGGAGTATGCTGAAGTTAAAGAGATTATCAGGAAGAATCAATAAGCAAAGACACTGGATATGAAAGTACTAAGGAATACAAGATACGCTTGAAGTTCTCTGCAGTCACGGATACAGCAATAAGGAATTGCTCAGCAGCCAGTACAGTTGAAGAGGAATGGACATCTTTAAAAAGGGCAATCACAAAAGTCAGAAAGCAGATCATAGACATAAAGAACGTACTTGCAAAGAAACCATGAATAACTGAAGAAATACTTCAGATGATTGATGAAAGAAGGAAGTACAAAAATGTTCAGGGAAATTCGGAAATACAGAAAGTAATGAAATAAATAGGAAGTGTATGGAGGCTAATCTGAAATGGCTCCATGAGAAATATGAAGAAATCGAAAAAAAAAGTATTGTCGGAAGGCCTGACTCAACATACAGGAAAGTTAAAACAACCTTCAGTGAAATTAAAAGCAAGGGTGATAAAATTAAGAGTGCAATGAGAATTCCACTGTTGAATGCAGATGAGAGAGTGAATAGGTGAAAAGAGTACATTGAAGGCCTCTATGAAGGGGGTGATTTCCCTGATGTGATAGAAAATGAAACAGGAGTTGATTTAGAAGAGGGAGGAGATTCAGAGTTTGAATCAGAATTTAAAGGAGCTTTGGGGGACTTAAGATCAAACAAGGTAGAAGGGATAGCTAACATTGAATTGTTGTTGTTGTTGTTGTCTTCAGTCCTGAGACTGGTTTGATGCAGCTCTTCATGCTAATCTATCCTGTGCAAGCTCATTCATCTTCCAGTACCTACAGCAACCTACATCCTTCTGAATCTGCTTAGTGTATCAATCTCTTGGTCTCCCTCTATGATTTTTACCCTCCACGCTACCCTCCAATGCTAAATTTGTGATCCCTTGATGCCTCAGGACATGTCCCACCAACCGATCTCTTCTTCTAGTCGAGCTGTGCCACAAACTTCTCTTCTCCCCAATCCTATTCAATACCTCTTCATTAGTTACAGAATTCCTAAAATCATTGGTGGAAGTGGAATAAATGACTGTCCACATTGGTGTGTATAATGTATGAGTCTGGTGACATACCATCTGGCTTTTGGAAAAATATTATCTACACAATTCCAAAGACTGCAAGAGTTGATAAGTGTGAGAATTATCACACAATCAGCTTAACAGCTCATGCATCTGTGTTACTGACAAGAATAATATGCAGAAGAACAGGGAACAAAATTGGGTATGCTAGATGACGACCAGTTTGGCTTGAGGAAATGCAAAGTCAACAGAGAGGTAATCCTAACACAGTGGTTGATAATGGAAGCAAGACTACAGAAAAAGCTAGACATGTTCATATGATTTGTCAACCTGGAAAAAGCGTTCTACAAATTAAAATGGTGCAAGATGTTTGAAATTTTGTGAAAAAAAGGTAAGCTATAGGGAGGGACATGTAATATATACTATGTAAAAGAGCTAAGGGGAAAAGTGGATGACCAAAAACAAAGTGCTCAGATTAAAAAGGGTGTAAGGCAGGGATGTAGTCTTTTGCTCCTACCGTTAAATCTGTACATCGAAGAAGTAATGATGGAAATAAAAGAAAGGTTCAGGAGTTGGATTAAAAATCAAGGTGAAATGATGTCAATGATATGATTCACTGATGGCATTGCTATCCTGAATGAAAGTGAAGAAGTATAACATGATCTGTTGAATGGAATGAACAGTCTAAAGAGTACAAAATATAGATTGAGAATAAATCAAAGAAAGATAAAAGGAATGAGAAGTAGCAGAAATGAGAACACCGAGAAGTTTAACATCCATATTGATGGTCATGAAGTAGATGAAGTTAAGGAATTCTGCTACCTAGGCAGAAAAATAACCAATGACAGACAGAGAAAGGAGGACATCAAAAACAGACTGGTACTGACAGAAAGGGATTTCCTGGTCTAGGGAAGTCTACAAGTGTCAAACATAGGGCTCAATCTGAGGAAGAAATTTCCAAGGATATACGTTTGGGGCACAGCATTGTTTGGTAATGACACTTGGGCTGTGGGAAAACTGGAACAGATGAATGTTGAAAAATAGGTGGACTGATAAGGTAAGGAATGAGGAGGTTCTTTGCAGAATTTGACAGAAAAGGAACATGTGGAAAACACTAACAAGGAGAAGAGACAGAATGATAAAACATCCATTAAGACATAAGAGAATGACTTCTATAGTACTACAGGGAGCTGTAGAGGGCAAAAAACTGTAAAGGAAGACAGAGTTTGGAATACACCTATCAAATAATTAAGGATGTGGGTTGCAAGTGCTACTCTTCAGATAAAGAGCTTGGCACAGGAGAGGAATTCATGGTGGACTGCAGCAAACCAGTCAGAAGACTGACACTAAAAAAGAAATTTACACGGTTACAGTTGGTTAACATCTGAACCAACAAAGAGCTACATCCCTTTCTTCATTGCAGAACAACATTTCTCACTCCTTCAGGTAACACGAATTCAATTACTCATTCACACATCATTTTTAATAAATTCTATGATAAAGGAGAGCATTTACAAATGCAGAACACATTAAGATATTTGTTTATTGGCAGAAGCATCACTGCATGTTAATTCTGTAACCTCCAACTGTGGGAGGGGCTCTCAAGCAGCTCATGCATGTTCAGAGTGCATGCAATACAGCTATCTGGTAGGTAGCCTACTCTACCTGTGCCTGCCTGTGAGCATAATGAGATGCATGCTTGTATACCCTTGCCGCACAGGGCAGCATTGGAACAGCTTAGTCTATGGGATTAACATCAAGTTATTTATCAGGACAATTGACATGCAATAGGGTGCTTTAGTGTTCCTCAAACATATGTGTGATACTCTTTTGTCATCTAGGAAGACAGGAATCTTCACAACACACTCGTCACGAAGATGTGGACAAAAGACCAACACCTGATCATTGAGAATGTGTAAATAAATTTCCTGGTTCATATTCATGGTAACTTGGATGTGTGGGCTCACATTACAGTACAAAGAACACTCTAAAAACATCACAAATTGACCTCTGACCCGAGGCACACCCTCCATACACTGCAGGTTAAACATCTCATTGGGCCCTCAGGCTTGTATCAATATCAGTAATGTTCTGTGAGCTACAGCAATCTAGAGTTGGTACCAAGGAGGTGTATGAAGCAGCTGCATTAGTTACACTCTCTGTTTGAGGCCAGAGAATAAAATGAGGTGTATAGTGCATTAACAATCTCTGTACACTCTGTACAAACCTAATCACTATGCACCATATCAGACTTATTACATCGACTTGGCTGTTCTCATGGTTTTTCTTGTTGTTTAATATTGGAACTCCATGTCTGACTTCTCATACTGATTCTCTGTACAATGCTTTAGCCACTTGAGACATAGAAAAACTGAATCTGTCCTCTGTGATAATTCCACTTCTTAAGGTTTCTTTCTTTCTTTCTTTCTTTTCTGTTTTCTATTGCACATATAATACATGTACCACCAGTACACAAAAACATTAAATTATAATTCAGGCTCTATAATTACTTTTTGAGCAAACATTTTTTTTCATGAAATACTCCGAATTTACAATTCACAGAAACCATGTCCTTTTCAAAAATTTTCCCACTTATAATTATTTGTTTTAGGGTTTACACACATTAATTGAAAACGCCTTTCTCCACTTGGCATTGAACATCTTACTATCTTTTGTTATAGTTCTCTAGCTGTTACTTTGCTGACCAAAAAAAAAAAAGTATAGATTTCATGGAATAATATGTTGGTTTGTGAATTATTCAAATTAGAAAATGAAACTTTTCAGAAAGTGTTTGGCAGGTTTTGGAAATCCCAGTGCACATTATAACTTCCACTTTGTTAAATAGTATGTATTATTTTTTTAATTACAATGCTTATAGTAAATAGAGATAATTTCACTGCCTGGTGTTCTTTATGTTTTTTTGCCTTTGCTGTCTTTTACGTTAATATCTAAAATGTGTATTTTAGCATTCTGTCATTGCTATTGTAAGGATGTCTTTGTATAGCTTTGGCCACAAAACCTTTGGCAGTCAGCATCTGGTAGTCAGAAATTAGACACCAATCACAGTCGGTAATGAGCAAACATTCAGTTAGTCAAATCATTATGTTAGTAAGTCCGTAGTCAGTTTTCAATATGTATAGTTCCAGATCAGTTGGTGGTGGACATTCAGTCAGCACAGTCACTATTAGTCAGTCAAGAGTACGCTTTCAGTCAGTTACAACTCTATTTTAATTAGTGTATTCATTCATTTATTCAGTCATCACCTAGCATTCTATGAGCAAAGATACTATGTTAGTTGCTGGTGTTATTACTTGCCCATAGGCTTAGTAAATCGATGACCTGAGTGATATAAACTATCAGAGTTACTAACTAAAAGGTGGCCATAGTATGTATGAAGTAAGAAACACAAATAAACTAAACAAGTACACTTGGCTGCATTGTGATGTTAGATGATCACATACTTTAGAAATAACCTATTAATTACCTGAAGAAAAATAGTGAAGATGAACATCCATGATACTTAAGAGGCATGCAGACAGGTTGGTAACTTTAGACACAGTTTGATGCAGTCCATGTTGCAAGGCTGCTATTTACAGTTACTAGTGTTCATAGGTCCACTGTTCATGTTCACGAAATCAGACTTTTAAGCATGAGTTCTAGTGCACTATTAAATTGGTGACAGGGTCTCTATTCATAGTGTAATAGACATACAGAAATGTTGTAACAATATTATGAAAAGTATAGTTGCTACTGACCACATAGTGAAGATGCTGAGTCACAGATAGGCACAACAAAAAGACTGTCAAGCAAAACTTTTGTCCAACCAGGCCTACATCAGAATAGACAACATAACATACACACTCCAACAAAAATAATTCACACACACATGACCACAGTCTCTGTCTGCCAAGGCTGACTGCGAGCAGCAGCACATGACAGGAGAAGTAAACTAGGTGTGTGGAGGTTGGGGGGGGGGGGGGGAGTTGGAGGGGGGGGGGTTGTGGGAAGGTAACATGTTGCTTGTGGCAGCGTACAGGCATGAGGTGAGGAGAGGGTAGGGCAACTAGGTGCAGTTGGGAGGTAAGATGGAGGACAGGGAGCCGACGGAAAGGGTCAGAAGTAACAAGCCTGTGTGTGTGTTGTTGGAATAGAGGGCTGTGTAGTGCTGGAAATGGGCCAGGGAAAGGGATAGGTTGCTAAAGGACAATGGCTGTTAGAGGTTGTGACCAGGAGGGTTACAGGAATGTAGGATATAATGTAGATAGATTTCCCACCACCTATGCAGTTCTAAAAAGCTGCTGTAGGGAGCAGGTTCCAGATGGCACAGCTGTAAAGCAGTCATTGAAATGAAGAATGTTGTGTTGGGCAGTGCGCTCAGCAAGTGAGCAGTCCAGCTGTTTCTTGCCCACAGTTTGTTGGTAGCCATTCATGAAAACAGACATCTTGTTGGTTGTCATATGCATGAAGAATGCACCACAGTGGTGGCAAATTTTCTTGTAGATTACATGACTGGTTTCACAGGTAGCCCTACCTTTGATGGGATATGTGATCTTGTGACTGGACTGGAGTAGGTGGTGGTGGGAGGATATATGGGACGGGTCTTGCATTTAGGTCTATTACAGGGCTGTGAGACATGAGGCAAGGGGTTGGGGGCAAGGACTGTATAGGGACAGGTGGCAGAGTCCCACTGTGGTAGGGGTGGGAAGGATAGTGTGTAGGACATTCCTTATTTCAGGGCACAACAACAGGTAGTTGAAACCAAGATAGAGAATGTGATTCAGCTGCTACATTCCGGGGTGGTTCTGAGTCATGAGGGAAATGCTCCTGCCTGGTGGTCAGTGGGACTTTGGGAGTTGGTGGAGGACTAGAGAGATAAGGCATGGGATATTTGTTTTTGTACAGGGTCAGGAGGGTAATTACAGTCTGTAAAGGCTTCAACGAAACCCATGGTATATTTTGAGAAGGACTGCTCATCACTACAGATGTGATGGCATTGGGTGGCTAGATTGTATGGAAGGGGCTTCTTGGTATGGAATGGTTGGCAGCTGTCAAAGTGGAATTACTGCTGGTGGTTGGTAGGTTTTATATGGACAGAGCTACTGATAGAGCCATCTCTGAGGCATAGGTCAACATCTGGGAAGATGGCTTGTTGGGTTGAGGAGGATCAGGTGCAGTGAATGGTAAAGAAGATTTTGAGGTTCTGGACGAATGTGGAATGGTGTCCTCACCATCGATAAAAATCACGAACACGTCATCAGTGAATTTGAACCAGGTGTGGTATTTGGGATTCTGGGTGATTAGAAAGAAGTCCTCTACATGGCCCATGAAAAGGTTGGCGTAAGATTGTGCCATGTGGCGCCCCCAGACATATACTGAACTTCTTTGCATGTGATGCCTTCAAAGCAGAAAAAATTGTGGGTGAGGATATAGTTGGTCAAGGCGATTAGGAAGGACGTTGTAGATTTGAAATCTGCCAAGGGTTGGGAAAGGTAGTGTTCAATAGCAAAAAGGCCATAGCCACTGGGGATGTTACTATAAAGGGAGATGGCATCAATAGTGATGAACAAGACATCACTTGGCAAAGGAATAGAATTGTGGAGGGTCTGTGGAGAAAATGGTTGTATCTTTTATACAGCACAACAGGTTGTGAGTAATAGGCTGAAGGTGTTGATATACAAGAGCAGAGATTCTCTCAATGTGGGCACAGTAACTGGCCACATTGGAGCATCCTGGGTGGTTGGGTTCATGGACTTTGGGAAGCATATATAAGTAGGACTGTGTGGAGTGTTAGGGGTGAAGAGAGAGATAGACTCTAGGGAGGGGTTCTGGGATGAGCTTGAGGGTTTGAGGAGGAACTGGAGCTCCTGCTGGAATTCTGGAATGAGGTCACTGTGGGTGGATTTGCAAGTGGATGGATCTGACAGCTGGGAGTGTTCCTCCACCAGATAATTCTTGCAGTTCAAAACAATTGTAGTGGAGTCTTTGTCATCAGGCAGAACTATAAGGTCAGGATAATTTTTAGGCAGTGAATTTCAATTCTTTTTGTGAATTAAAGGTCAGTTTGCATGTTGAGGGATTGATGGTGATGGGAATGATGGTGATGCAAGGTTCAAAGTTGAGAAATTCTGGAATGTTAACGGGATGATTTGTGGAGGCCAACTATGGTTGGATGGAGGAGTGAACTGTATCAGGCAGGGTTCAGTCACCTGTGTTCAGATTCACTAATGACATCTTCATGATCTGGATTAAGGGTTAGAACACACTATCCACATTCCTCCAGAACCTCAACACCTTCTCCCTTATTTGCTTCACCTAGTACCACTCAATGTTGACCTCCACCTCAAAGATGCCTACATCAGTACCTCCACTCAAATCACAGCTACCAACCACCAGCGAAGCTCCACTTTGACAGCTGCCACCTCCTCCATGCCAAGAAGCCTTCCATATAAACTAGCCACCTGTAGCCATCACATTTGTAATGATGAGCAGTAGTTCATGATATATACCATAGGTCTCACTGAGACCCTCAAAGACCATAAGTACCCTCCCGACCATGAACAATAACAGATCTCCCATGTCTTATCTCTCCAGTCAACCACCACCTCCCAGAGTCCCATTGCCCTGCCATCGAGGAGTACCACCCAGGACTGGAGCAACTGAATCACAATCTCTGCCAGAGTTATGACTAACTCTTTTCATGCCCTGAAATAAGGAATCTCCTAAACCCAATCCTTCCCACACCTCCCACAATGGTATTTTGCTGCACGCAAAACATGCTCAACACCCTTGTCTATCCCTACACAACTCCTGCTCCCAACCCCTTACCTCGTGGCCCATATCCACATAGTAGAGCTAAATGCAAGACCTATCCCATACATAGTTCCACAACCACCTGCTCCAGTCCAGTCACAAGCATCACCTATCTCATCAAAGGTCTGTGAAACCACTCATGTGATCTACCAGCTGAGCTGCAACCAGTGTGCTGCATTCTATGTGGTTTGACAAGAAATTAGCTGTCTGTTCATGTGAATGGCCCCTGATAAACTACATCCAAGACAAACAGCTGGACCACAATATTGCTGAGCACACTGCCAAACACAATCTGCCATCTAGATTATTTCCAGATTTTCTGAACTGTACAATATATTCAACATTTTTGAAACCCTCCTGGTCTCAAATTTCATTTATTGTTATTTACTAGCCTGCCCCTTTCCCTGTGCCATTTCCAGCAGCACACAGCCCTATGTTCCACCAACACAGTGAGAGTCTTTTTACTTCTGTCTTTTTCTGCTAGCCCCTGTCCTCCATCTAAACTCCCAACTGCACCTAGCTGCCCTACCCTCTCCTCATTTCATCCGTATATGCTTCTGCAAGCAGAGCTGTAGCATCCTCTGCCTCTAACCTGCTATCCCTCCACCTCTCCACCCCAACCTCCTCCTTATCCCACCACCCAGTTTCCTTCTCCCATCATGTGCTGCTGCTCGCTGTCTGTCTGGAGTTGGCCGATAGAGACCGTGGTTATATGTGTGTGTGTGTGTGTGTGTGTGTGTGTGTGTGTGTGTGTGTGTGTGTGTGTGTGTGTATGATTGTTTTGTCTGGTCTGATGAAGCCTGTTTGGCCAAAAGCTTTGATTGACAGTCTTTTTATTGTGGTTATCTGCATCTCAGCATCTCTGCTATATGGTCAATAGCTACTATCTTTTTCGCAATATTGTCATTATGCCATCTTGTATTTTCTGTTGTGAAATGTTGTACCAAGAATTTATGGATTTGTGGAAGCAGCAATAAGCTCATAATAATAGCAGCAGCAGCAACAACAACACAAAAGCAACAGCAGTGGCAATGAAAACAACAACAACAACAGCAGCAGCATCAGCAGCAACAGAGTGAATTGTTACAAGTGCTTATCATTCTCTAAAAACAGAAGATAATACTGCCAGATGTGTCTCTGCCCACAGCATATTTGCCTTTTTTCATGCAGATGAAACCTACATCACTGGCTTCTCCATTACAAGACAAGTAGCATTTTGGTTCCTGAATGTCATAGACCCTTGTCACTGTCTTCTAGCAGTTAACAAAGCATTATATGCTGAACCACTAAACTTTTCAGATTTCGTCCTGATAGGGATACTAGAAGTAAAGCATTGGAACTGTCAGACCTAAACATTAGTGATATTATTAAAATTGTTCAGATATTCAAAACAGAATCCTCAGTGTACCAGGCAGAATGTAAGTTAATGTAGATGAGAAGGACAAACAATTCTGCAATGTCAGAATACAGCATTGGCTGTTGATATACCTCTTGATCCATGGGCAAGGTCACTGGTCCAGTCCCCCCTGTGCTTAGGATTCCTGGGCATATGCCTGGTCACTGTTGACCCTGTGGAACCATGCAAGGGGGGCAGTGATCTTCTAGTTCTGCCACTTAATAAATTGATACTACATAATAATGTCTGAGAACTAAAGCAGTCTGGGGTTGATTCTCATATTATAAAGAGGAAAAGAAACAGCTGCATTAGTGGTGCTCTCTGACACAGACTGTGGTATAAAGCTGGGCGCAGGGTGCACTAACAGTCAGTCAGCTCTACATGAAGCAAATTGTTATGCACTACAGCAGACCTGTTACATCACCTCACATACTCTCTTAGTTTCTTTTGTTGTTTACTATTGGAACTCTGTGTCTGGCACATAACAACTTTACTTCTCTTACTGGTTCTCCTTACAGTGCTCTGGTCACTATCTGACACAGTATGTCAGTGAGGCTGTTTATTATGTTCATAGCATTTGCAGTTCTTCTGCTAAAGTTCATGAATCCACAATTTTAAATTTGTTTTCAAGTGTGCTGTGAAACTTGTTGCGGTAAAATCATGACTCACTGGGACAGATTACGAAGTTACTGTATACTATGGAAGGTCTTCTCCCAGTATGAACTGTTCTACAAGGTACATATTTACCCAGTGCATGGTCAACTATTCTGTTAAACTTGAGCCTGCTGAGAGATAAATGTTTTCGTTTGCTCTTTAATATATGACATGACTGCTACACCTTCCTACTTGTTTTAGGTGTCCTTTTTACATCAATAATCACTGTTGTTACAACTGCCTCATGGTCATTGGTTACAGTTTCAATGTGGACATCCTCAAAAGGCTCAGATCTATTTGTCACCATTACATCTAATACATTTCCATCATGAATGAGCTTACAAACTATCTTTTTGAAGTAGTTTTCAGAGAAGGCATTTAATAAATTTTTACTTGATATCTACTCACTCACAACCTCCACTTACCAAATTCTGATTATCCTATCAGTTGTTGAATCACTGAAGTCTTTTCCAATGATGACAGTATGATTGGGAAACTTATGTAGTGGCAAACTGAAGTGTACCTTTCTTCAGACACTGAAGTTGGAGCAATCCTTACCTGACCACATTTATATTAAATTTGTTTTTGAAATGGGTGCTAAAGAGACCACAGCCTTTAGGAACCCTAAGAAAGTAGACTCCAACTCACACAGGAAGTGCCTCAACTCACACTTAGCTGATGTCATAATTTTGATAAGGTATCCAGCAGATTTCAAAGAAATGTCAAATGAAATGACATCAGCCATTATAACTTCGTATTTACAACATTGTCCAATCACCAAGAAGGGTACAAACAGGAGCATAGGTTGGTGGAACAATAACATGGAGTTGCAAAGGAAGCAGGTAAAAAGACAGTTCAACCTTACAAGATGGCAAGGAGAATGGGAAAATATTAAGATGCCCTTGCCAAATACAACCTTGCAACTAAGCAATCATAATTATCATACTGGAAGGAGTTCTAAGTCCATAACAGAATGCCAACTAACCCAGGAGGTAATCTAAGGAAAAAGGATGGTGATTATACAAGGACAGAAAATGTGATGCTGGAAATGCTCCTCAAGCCTCATTTTCCTCAGTGCATTTTGGCAGACAATACAGACCATGACAATCCCTGAGAGGCACTGGTTTACAGGTAATTGAGAGAGAACTGGGAATCAGTTGCTTTCTAAAAAGATCTGGTAATCTTAGGGAACATTTCAAGCAGTCAAGTCACCAGGCCCATATGAGATCTTGTCCACTCTACTGCAACAAGCAGTGTGGTGTCACTGCCAGACACCACACTTGCTAGGTGGTAGCCTTTAAATCGTCCGCAGTCCGTTAGTATACGTCAGACCCGTGTGTCGCCCCACACAGCAGGTCTAGAGAGACTTCCTAGCACTTGCCCCAGTTGTACAGCCGACTTTGCTAGCGATGGTTCACTGACAAAATACGCTCTCATTTGCCAAGACAATAGTTGCCATAGCCTTCAGCTACGTTATTTGCTACGACCTAGTAAGGTGCCATTATCAGTTACTATTGATATTGTAAACTATGTACCGTCAAAACCGACATTCATCATTAATGGATTAAAGTTAAGTATTCCGCCAGCTACGTCCATTTTTCTGAAGTCTAATTTCCTTGTCCTGTTCCAGACCTCACGCCAGCCTGCATGAACTAAAACACGTGCATTTCACTCTCCTCCAGTAACACGGTGTTGGCTCTCCTGCCAACCACAACAAGCAGAAGAGAGTTTAATTAGACTCCTACTATGAAGACTGTTTAGCATTAGCCTATCAGCAGGAATCATTCATAACGCTGGAGGAGAGTGAGTGTTCTTTTCATTCTGGAGCCAGGGAGAACTGATCATATTGAGGCCAAGGATATGGAACCAATCAGTCTGTCCTTTCTTTTAAATACATTACAGAAACTGATTAGCTTGCACTTTGTGGAAGGCAGACTAACTAAGGTTTCTCAACATGTAAGCCAACATGCATATTGACCAGGTAAATCATGTGAAGTAGTACTTCACCAAATTGCTGGTCATGGGGAAAAAGTGCTACACTTTCAGGCAATTGCTCTCTCTACTTCCTGTACATTGAGGGCACTTTTAGTAACGAGTCCTTCAAATCCATGGTTAGAGTTGTAGAAAAGCATGACCCTGAGATCACCATGTGTAAGTGGATTAAGGTCATGTTGAGCAGTGGAAAGGTAAAAACCACCAAGATGAATGAAAAAAATGGAAATCAATACCATCAGTGGGTGTCCATAAGAAAGGGTTTTGTCCCCATTATTGTGGAACCTAATGGAGAATAAACTCATTGAAGAGTTAAATACCTAGGGCTACTTTTGTAAAGGATGTGCAGAGAACTTAATTTTAGTAATATTTGGCAATTTATGACCACTGACAGAACAATGGCACAATTTCACTGAACAATGTACAAACCTTGTGCAGTAAATAGTATATAAAACTGTTGTAATGCCATTTATGAGGAAGCATGTCCAGCACATGTACTGGAATCACTAGCTTCCTGTAGAGATGGCAGTGAAGTATTAGGGCAACTATGGATGCAAAATTATCATGAACTTCTCACACAAGGAATATATGTTCCATGGTGAAAGATGGGAAAACTAGGGACTAAACTCAGAGAGAATGTACTGGATATACACCACTGTAATAAGATGTATAATAGCTGATGGGGCTACAGTATGGTGGAATAAAGTAGAACAGAAGGTGACTGCTGGAGAGCTTGGCAAGTTGTAGAGAATGGTCTGCTTATCCATTTCAGACAGAACTGACAGCACACCCACTGCTGAGATGGAGACCATGCTGGAATGTCTCAATTATACTTGTGGGTTAAAACAGAAAAGCAGCAACAGGGGCATGCAAGCTAGAGTCTGGAAATAACTGGATATATTTAGGATATTTTGCGTCCCACACCGATATATGGAATGTGGTAAATATAGGAGTTATTGGGTAGTCATGGCTTACTATACAATATCTGCCAGATTCTTCAATAAACCTTTCCATGTAACAACAGGAAGTAGGGAGCAGAGGAAGAATAAACCATGATACTGTTCAGTAGACACAGTCTGCTTTCCTGACAGGTCAAAAACAGATGAATGTGCTGGGGCCAGAGTATATGGGGTACAGCCTAGAATAGAGAAAACATTCTCTCTAGAGAAGCTGGTCACAGTACACCAGGCAGAAATTCCTTCTGTCAGAGAATATGCAGAAGAGAATCCATGTAAATGCTACATGCATCATATCACCTATATATATACAGACAGCCAAGCAGCTCTGAAATCTCTGTCCTAATGACAGGCCAAGATAACTTTAAGAAAAACCTACAAACAATGGATGTAGAGGAAGAATGTGATAAACCACATCACACCTAATTTGCCAGTGCAAAACATTGGAAATCAAAAGACACAGTATATTAATGTCATCAAGTCCAGAAGAAATTGTGTCTAATAAAGAACTAGTAAGGGCCTCCCATAACTCTTTAAGGATACTAGTTGGCTTTACTAGAATCAAAGGAAATGAAATGGCATAATAAATACTTCTTTGGTGCAGGCAATAGTGGGCTAGGAGTGCTTTTGTTTTTATCTCCCTGATCAAATCAAATCAATCTCAAAAACGTCTTTGAATAACACAATACCCTTATAAAACTTCTGCATGCAGTGCAGCTTCATTTCAATAGAATAGTTGCTATCAACTGCTTGGATTTTTATTGCTTATTAAAACTGGCAATGCCCTCTATACTCTTCTGAATAAAGAATAGTGGTAGTCTCCCCAAACCTCCTCTTTGTGTTTTCACTATCAATAAAGAGGATGGTCTCTTGTTCTTTGGTGGTTGGTTTTTGATACTCACTAGCAGCATACAAATCCAGCTGGAAATTAAATAGCATGTGTCAGAACATCTCATCTTCATCCCACAAGTAGCTAGGGAAATAAAAGTCTATCCATAGAGAGCTTTGCATTATCTGGACGAGAGGTGTGGTAAGTATTCTAGAGTTTGTCTGCTAATATCTGTTTCATCTCAACAGCTGTCCACACCATAACTGTATAGCTCACATCAAGACTGAGGCAGCCTCACTCTGTAGCCAGTTAAGCCAAGATCTCAACAGCTGTCCACACCATAACTGTATAGCTCACATCAAGACTGAGGCAGCCTCACTCTGTAGCCAGTTAAGCCAAGATCTTTGCTCTCAAGACATGCATTGTTCCACTGTCACCCTTCGTGGTGGTCACTGGAACAACTTCATCAATTACAGTACAAATGAACTGGAAGCAGTGGCCATCTCTCAGCTCAGGAAACCTGGGAGTGCCAAACCTGAACCCAGACAAAGCTGGCCTTGTTTTCTGAAGTGTGCAACTTTAAGGACAATCGTTTGGGGCATGTGCAGCTTCATTAGAATTATCAGGAATGCAAAATCTCCTCCCTCTCAATCCCACTAATCCTTTTGTTATTAGGACATTAAAAATTGGCAAATAATAATAAATGTATTCTTAGATTTTTCACAGGTGGTGCATTTAACTATTGTAAAAAGTTATTCAAAGAAACATGTACACATGTGAAGTATGATTTTAAGTAGATTTTGAACTGGTTTATTGATTACAAAGCTGCGTTTATTTACATCTACATCCATACTTCAGCAGCCACTGTGAAGTGTATAGCAGAGGATCCTCCTATTAGAGTGTCTTCTCATTCTATTCATGTAAAGAGGATGGGAAGAATAACTTAAAAGCCTCTGAGAGTGCTATAATTAGTCTAATCTTGTTCTCATTATCCCTACAGGAGTGGCATGTAGTGAGTTCTAGTGAATTCCTAGAGTCATCATTTAAGTTGGTTCTTGAAACTTTGTAAACAGACTTTCTTATAATAATTTATGTCTACCTTCAAGTGTCTATAGTTCAGTTCTTCAGTGCTTTTATGACACTTCAGTGGGTCAAAAAATGTGTGACCATTTGTGCTGCCATTCTCTGTATAAGTTCAATATCTCCTGTCAGTCCTATCTGATATGGGACCCACAAAGTTGCACAACATTCTAGGATGAGTTGCACACATGCTTTGTAAGCAGTCACCATTGTAAAATGATTGCATTTCCGTAGCATTCTACCAATAAACTGAAGTCTATCATCTGCTTAACCTATGACTAAACCTATGTGATTATTCCATTTCATATTTCTACAACGTGTTACACACAGGTATTTGTGTAAGTTGACCAAGTCCAACTGTGAATCATTGATACTGTAGTCGTATGATAGTATGTCTTTTTCATTTTGTGAAATGCAGTTTTATATTTTTGAAAATTTGCTTTTCAGAAACTGAGAAATACTGCATCTACGTGACTGCCTCAATCCATGGTTTTCAGAATACCACATAAGAAAAGTGTCAGGTTGGGTTTCACATCATTGATATTTTCAGTGACCAAGATAGTTCACATACAGTGTGTCATTTTGCTTGAGATACCTCATTACATATGAGCTCAGAATATGACCTAAA
The DNA here is from genome assembly GCF_023897955.1 of Schistocerca gregaria. Classification (NCBI taxonomy): domain Eukaryota; kingdom Metazoa; phylum Arthropoda; class Insecta; order Orthoptera; family Acrididae; genus Schistocerca; species Schistocerca gregaria. The sequence goes on from NC_064923.1 coordinate 542,820,024, forward strand.
ACTCTCCAAGAAATGGATGTCAAAGATACTGAATGGCAATTTATGGGTCACTTCTGCTAGCCTTCTTGCAGACTGGGCACAGTTTTTCATTCGAAGGATCTATGGTAGATTACAAATGGAAAACTGGTATATCATCTGATAGGGATTCCATTGGAATACTTTGTTGGGTGCAAGAAATAAGCTGAGGCAACATCCCCAGATCCAGATTTCCTTTCACACACAAAAAGAAAAACAATTTCAGCATATCTGGTTTTATTTTCTTATCCTCAATTTCAGTCCTTCCCTCATCCATCAGGGTCTGGCTACTGACTTTACCTGAATACTTAGTTCAATGTAAAAATGTAACAGCCTTGGTTTTCTGAATTCATAAGTCACAGGAGCCTTCCCATAAAACAATTTGTAGTAAAAATTAAAAATGAATGCCAATAACATCTGTGAGAAAATTGTACAAATATCAGCTATAAACACAGAACCAAAAGAAGAAAGGTTGTCAGGGACACAAAATTATATGTTCTATTGAATCCAAAGCTATTGGAATTATCTAGAATTTATTGGTTGAAGTAAAGCACCAGATAACCAAGAGAAAGTGTAAATACATAATGGCTGAAGCAAAAGAAAAGCCTCTTCAAACCTAGAACAAGGAGAGATGTAAAGTGTAATTTATTACTAAGAAATATTACAGGACTAACAAATAAGATTCAGAAATCAGAATATGTAAATCAGAGATGTGAACCACACCAAAAGAAAATTGACAGAATATAAAGAATAAGATGCAAATGAGAAAGATTAATGAGATCTATAAATGTTGTTGTTGTTGTGGTCTTCAGTCCTGAGACTGGTTTTATGCAGCTCTCCATGCTACTCTATCTTGTGCAAGCTTCTTCATCTCCAAGTACCTACTGCAACCTACATCCGTCTGAATCTGCTTAGTGTAGTCAACTCTTCGTCCCCCTCTACGATTTTTACCCTCCACGCTGCCCTCTAATACTAAATTGGTGATCCCTTGATGCCTCAGAACATGTCCTACCAACCGATCCCTTCTTCTGGTCAAGTTGTGCCACAAACTTCTCTTCTCTCCAATCCTATTCAATACTTCCTCATTAGTTATGTGATCTACCCATCTAATCTTCAGCATTCTTCTGTAGCACCACATTTCGAAAGCTTCTATTCTCTTCTTGTCCAAACTAGTTATCGTCCATGTTTCACTTCCATACATGGCTACATTCCATACAAATACTTTCAGAAATGACTTCCTGACACTTAAATCTATACTCAATGTTAACAAATTTCTCTTCTTCAGAAACGCTTTCCTTGCCATTGCCAGTCTACATTTTAGATCCTCTCTACTTCGACCATCATCAGTTATTTTGCTCCCCAAATAGCAAAACTCCTTTATTACTTTAATTGTCTCATTTCCTAATCTAATTCTCTCAGCATCACCCGACTTTATTCGACTACATTCCATTATCCTCGTTTTGCTTTTGTTGATGTTCATCTTATATCTTCCTTTCAAGACACTATCCATTCCGTTCAACTGCTCTTCAAAGTCCTTTGCTGTCTCTGACAGAATTATGATGTCATCGGCGAACCTCAACATTTTTATTTCTTCTCCATGGATTTTAATACCTACTCCGAATTTTTCTTTTGTTTCCTTAACTGCTTGCTCAATTGAATAACATTGGGGAGAGACTGCAACCCTGTCTCACTTCCTTCCTAACCACTGCTTCCCTTTCATGTCCCTCAACTCTTATAATTGCCATTTGGTTTCTGTACAAATTGTAAATAGCCTTTCGCTCCCTGTATTTTACCCCTGCTACCTTCAGAATTTGAAAGAGAGTATTCCAGTCAACATTGTCAAAAGCTTTCTCTAAGTCTACAAATGCTAGAAACGTAGGTTTGCCCTTCCTTAATCTAGCTTCTAAGATAAGTTGTAGGGGCAGTATTGACTCACGTGTTCCAACATTTCTATGGAATCCAAACTGATCTTCCCCAAGATCTATAAATATTGCAGCTATATATTTTCTTTTGTCTAATGTCATCAGTCAGGCTTGTAATGCTGATATCCTTAGCTTTATTATTATACCTTATTAAAATTAAAATCAAATTTGAATTAGACTGTTGTGGTCATTTGTCATCCAATTACTATGCCATTAGAAGAATTTATGGAATTTTTGAGAATGGATAATATTTTTTTTTCTAAATTACCATACCCATTTACTGCTTTATTCACACAGTTGTGTTTATCTCCAATTACTTGAAAAAGTTAAAGGTTATCTCACTGATTTAATTAACAGTATAGCCAATTTTTCATTGACATGCTAATGAAGGTTTGGCAAACCATAACCACTGGTGAATTTCTTAAATCTTTGTTCTTGTGGATTTTTAATTCTTCGATCATTGTGAGTTTCAGAAATAATGTATCAAATCACTTGTGGCAATGCTGTTAAACAGTTTTCTCCTGGAACATTTTCCTTATTTTCCTGTATAGACCAATCAAAATTTTTATATATTCCTGTCAGGATCATTCTGAGGGTGATCTGCAGTGTATGATAATTGAAAAAAATTTCACAAGCCAAGATCACTAAAACAGTATTTTGTTGGATGACCAGTTTAGACAGAGCTATTTCGTCGTCATCTGATCTGCAAGTGGAGGAACAAAAGTTCATAGGAAAACATTTTACATTCATGGTGTTACAACTTGATAAGTTATCTGTTACATAATATATGGAATTATAACATACCTTATACTTTAAAATTTTGACAACGTGCAGTCCATCAGTGTTGCAAATCACTTCACATTACATATGGACTTCCCATGCATTTCTCAGCACCATGAAGATTGCTACACATTAGCATGTCAAATATAAAAGTATTATGTGCACACATAAACATAACTATATTAAGCCCACTGTAAGTTTGCAACTGACAGAAGTGGTGTAAACAAAGCTGGCACCATTTATGTTCACCATTAAAAAATATAATGACAACCTTACAAAATTTTAATCTCCATTTATAGTATTGTATGTATAGCACCTTTCCTCTTCTCCTACCTCTTCTACTTTTTTCCTGTATCCATTATGATGAGGAATTTGAAACTTAACTAAGGACATTCAGATGAAGATGGAAATTATAAACATGACACAGTGTACTCTGGAATACCAACATCCTGCCTTTTTAAATTGTCATCTACTTTTAGCATACTGTGAGCCTAATTCTTGTTCCCTAATGTACATCACAAATATTTTATTCTACAAAATTACAGATGGTACATACATTAATTATTTGCAAAAATTTGTATAATGATGTACATAAGAATGGTCCTTAATAATGTATTATCTACTACATGGAATTATACATCTGTTTTACGCTGTGTACAAGACAATAATCCAGTCAACAGCCACAGAGTCACCTGATGGATGTACAGTCATAGACATAAAAACTAACCGGCATCTACAGAGTCTAAGTCTGAGTCATTCACTTAAGGCGGCCAATAAAACCAACCACCCCTGACAACGCTAAGTCCAGCCATCTCCATGATCTGGCAACACTGCTAGATGCGGAAGTGTCAGGAGGAAGTGTTGTCTACTCCCAAGAGGTGGTTGTGTTCGGTGAGCCTGTAGTCTAGTGGTAATCATTACGATTTTTATACTTATAGTCACATGTTTGGGAACAACTGTATTTTCTTTTTATTTTTTTAAGTACATTTTGGCCCTCTTCTAAAGTTATGACTCTGATAGAACATCGAAGATAATTTGCTTCACATTCTACCCACCAGCAATAACAAGTGCTTCCAGAAACAATTCCGCAGCACAGCTCATGGCTGCGTCAGGATCAGAACAGCTTATGCTCGAGCAACTTCTCGTGCTTCAGCGACTACTGGGACTGGCCAGACGGCACTCACCACCTGAAATCCGGCACTGCCCAGGTGAACGCGGCGCGATGCTGTCAGTGTATGTATCAACTGTCATTTTTGAATTTAAAGTTCTAGTTATCATCTTGCAGTTAAGCATTGGATTTTGCATACTTAAAAATCTTGAACTATGGTTAAACAGTGTGAAATTGAGTCGCAAGTGGAAAAAGGTGTAACATCTGCAACACAATATTTATTTTTGGTATAACAGTGGAGTGAATGCAGAGGAGGCAGCTAGAAAGATTTGAACTTTGTGTGGAGCGAGTTCTTTTGGGAAAAATATGCCAGAAAAAGATATTCTTGTTTCAACAAAGCTCATTCTGGCATGAATGATTTTCCACATTAAGGAAGTCTCAACTACTGATATATGTGATGGATTACCACTTAACCATCGGGTGACATTTGCATTCAACAGGAAAAATTCAGAATTCTTGGTGTAAGAGTACAGCATACTCTAATTTGGAACAACAAAAATCAACAGAGTGACTATTATTTAACATCATTAGGTCACTCTTTTAGCATTCCTAGGTAGTACTGTTACTGGTGATGAGTTAACTTGCTAAGAAGAAATGAAAGGCTGAGCCCCACCAAAAGACGTAAACATAAGCAAAGAGTAGTGAGAACATAATATTTTACGCCTGATAGCTCCAAAAGTTTGTTTTGCACTATGAATTCTGCCCCAAGTATGTGTGCATCACAGCTGGAATTTGTTGCCAACATCTGAGACACCTTTCGGTCGCAGTGTACGAAAATCGACCAACAAAATTACATCACATGTGATAAGGCACTCTGTTGATTTGAGAAACAAAACTGTCCAGGAGGTTGATTGGAAAGTCCTCTCAGGCACTTGTATTGATAGGGAAGTCTTCTCTCAAGCACTTGTCCCTCTCATCAAAATTTTACATTTCCTGCTCTTGATTGATCAACCATCAAGGCAATTCATTTCTAGACAAAAATGCTCTTCAAACTACATTGATTTAATGATATCATTAGCACCAGTAGGTTTCTATGGGCATAGAATTTGTGAACTACTTTAGCACTGTCAGATTGTTTTAGATATCATGAAAGAAAACCCTGCTGCTGATTAATTTCTCTTTGATGATTACTGTTGCATTCTGTAAACTAATGGAAAACACAGTTAAAATATTCACTGTAGTAATACAAATTAATTTCAGCTTACTACAAAAACATCATGGCGGCAGTCTATACAATAAAGCATTAAGTATCTGTAAGACAATTGAGCCTATTTTAACATGAATTAGTAGGTTATTACCGACACTTGACTTCTAAAATGTCTGTATTTACTTCGTGTCCTGTATCATTCGCAAGTATTATGAAAATGTGGCAGTTCATAGATAAAATTATGTATTCACAACAACAAAAAATGTGTCAGAAGAAAACAGAAGTGGCAATATGAATTTTGCAGTACCGTAAGGTTTTGGTTCTGATGCTAACTGTTACTAAAAGTAGCAAAACGAATTTTGCTCCAGCGTCGTCTTACGATTCCCTTACTGAGTTTGTATCTGCCTCCTTGTAGCTCTGCTACAAAAGAATTAAAAACCTGGCTTTCAGCTAGTCTCGAAAGGTGAACGAAAGCAGCTTGCACCTGGTAGCATGTTACCTGCTAACTGGTTTTTTCCTACCGTGGGTAGACATCGTATTGAAGATAAATTGTTGGCAAATATCAGTCAGACATGGGCCGTTGGTGTAAGTGTTTTGGTGTTGGGTGTGTTGAATTTGTGCCGGTGATTTATCTATAGGTTTTTTCTGTCCCAAATAGAGTGTTGAAGTATCCCATTCGTATTTTCACGTCATCTTGATGAATTCCGCTCATGGTTTTTTCGAGTGTCTAGTAGTTTTCATATTTTCGGTGTTTTTCTTATTTTCGATGTTGGTGGGGGCATGTTCATTGGATGAGTGTATTTTTTTTATTGGGGCTCTGAATGAGCATAATCATAAGTCAATTGTTGATGCGTGTAATTTCTTTGACAAAGTTGATGTTAAATCTGTGTTCGAGAAATGCCATGCAGAAGATTGGTGTGACTTTCACTACCTTTAGTTGTGTTTCGCTCTTGCAGATGCCATAGCTTCCATAATCCAAGGTTTCATTGTCAGTTAGTCATGGTTCTTGAAGAGCAAGGATGAGAATTTTTTGTTGGTTGATTTCTTATGTGAGATTATTTAGTTTTCGTGTATGAATCAGTGTATCGATTTTTTGTTTTCAATTGCATGTTTTCTGTTTGTAGGGAAATTTACCAGAGATCTCTGATATTCTCTGCCATGCTATCCCGGACTCCCCATAATCCGAAAATCCAGCTGCCACCTGTCGATGGGCGGGTTGTGTACCACATGGGGTAAAGTTGACTTTCATTGCACAATTCATGTTTGCTCGTGTGTGATTGGTTTGGCCTGGGTGATACCAGGACTGGACAGGACCAGAGGGTGTTGAAGCCTTTGGAAGCAAATATTTTCAGCCGAGCTCATTCAGCTAACAGAATGTGACCAGAGTACTGGTGATTTTCAGTCAGACATGTCTGGATTTTAGGTTCAACGGGTTGAGTAGCCTTTCAGGATTGTGTTAGTATTTGGTTCACCCCAAGTATTTAATTTCTTCAGTACCACCCATATCTGGGGTGCTTTCCCCAATCTACACATGGGATCATTCTTCTTCTTCTTCTTCTTATTATTATTATTATTATTATTGTCATGTCATCAGCAAATCCGATATGGTGTCTCTTCCCATCATTGATATAGATGTGTATTGTTCAATTCAATATTTCCATCACATATATATGGGTTATAATTACATTGCATTGTTGGTAGTAGGCATATTCCTCACTTTTTCTTAAACAGTTGCTACCTGTTACTCCATCAAAGAATTTATGTGTGCAGCATTGTTGCAACACAGACATTCCAATTATATAATTTCTGTAATTCTATTTCGATACCAGATCATTCTAATTGGATTCAGCCAGTCAGTGTTAATGTGGATATCCAACTACGGCTCTCATCATATGATAGACTGGGTAAAACAAATTCTTAATCGGACTGTTGAATCTAGATCACTTATCTATGACAGGGCCTGAATTCTTAAATATTTTGGAAAATACTAATACAGTGTGCTTATTACAAATACATTATTTAAATATAAATATATGAAGTAACGACGTAACAGTTTATTTCCAGAAGCAGAGCCCCACCCATCAGAGCAAAACAGTGCAAGGTTGGTTTCAGGGCCAAGAGAGGATAAAGTCATTGCTGTTTCTTCCACGATCACCGAACATCAACCAGATAGAGAATATGTGGGCAGAGGTAACAAGGTCATTGTCATGTGGACCTACAAATGCAAGCAACCTTTGGACGAATATAGAAAACATATGGTGGGAAGTAAATGATCACGCTAGACTATTGATGACTTAATTAAATCAATGCCCCTACACCTTTGAGAAATCTTATGTAATGATGATGGGTGGGTTGGTTACTAAAAGTATACTTGTCCACAAAACTCATGTAGACAATTATCTGATAATCGGCCAAGCTTTGCTTTGTTGCAGCTCTTTAGCTTTCAAGTCCATTTACTTTTAGTCTCCTCCTTACAATTCTTGCAATGCAAGGTAATTGAAAAATCTCATCCACTCAACGTCAACTGAGGAATTGATAGGTGCATGTGTTGTTCAGCACACAGCAGTCATCACCGTCACCGAAATCAATGACTGTTTATGTGTGTGTGTGTGTGTGTGTGTGTGTGTGTGTGTGTGTGTGTGTTTTCGTATTCACGCACAATATGAATCAATACAATTAACATTAGAGAGACAACCAACAATAAATATTGCATCAAATATTACTGTAGAGTATTTTAATGGGATGGGAAGCTACAAACTGAATCTTTACCCAACCCACGTCCTGCATATTACGTTAAGTAAGTAAGATTTATTAACTCCATTATATCGTTAACAGAGACAGTGCGCTCTTCTTGTTGTGGCTCGTGTCAAGTGCAGCGATTAGCAAAGCCCGATGCCACCACTATTTGTTTATGTTGGCTGAGCGTGGACGCTGCAGCAGACGGTTCACCATAAACAGAAAGAAACCACCTTGGCTCTGACTGCAGTGAGCGGACATCACTGCCTGTATGTTTTTATAGTAACAAATGTGAGACTCTGCTGACAGGAGGAAATGGAACGGATATCATGTCATTAGTCATCAGAATATTAACCAGTGATGAACAGTTCACTCTATTTGAATCCCAAGAAAATACACTCCTGGAAATGGAAAAAAGAACACATTGACACCGGTGTGTCAGACCCACCATACTTGCTCTGGGCACTGCGAGAGGGCTGTACAAGCAATGAACACACGCACGGCACAGCGGACACACCAGGAACCGCGGTGTTGGCCATCGAATGGCGCTAGCTGCGCAGCATTTGTGCACCGCCGCCGTCAGTGTCAGCCACTTTGCCGTGGCATACGGAGCTCCATCGCAGTATTTAACACTGGTAGCATGCCGTGACAGCGTGGACGTGAACCGTATGTGTAGTTGACGGACTTTGAGCGAGGGCGTATAGTGGGCATACGGGAGGCCAGGTGGACGTACCGCTGAATTGCTCAACACGTGGGGCGTGAGGTCTCCACAGTACATCGATGTTGTCGCCAGTGGTCGGCGGAAGGTGCACGTGCCCGTCGACCTGGGACCGGACCGCAGCGATGCACAGATGCACGCCAAGACCGTAGGATCCTACGCAGTGCCGTAGGGGACCGTCACCGCCACTTCCCAGCAAATTATGGACACTGTTGCTCCTGGGGTATCGGCGAGGACCATTCGCAACCATCTCCATGAAGCTGGGCTATGGTCCCGCACACCGTTAGGCCGTCTTCCGCTCACGGCCCAACATCGTGCAGCCGGCCTCCAGTGGTGTCGCGGCAGGTGTGAATGGAGGGACGAATGGAGACGTGTCGTCTTCAGCGATGAGAGCCGCTTCTGCCTTGCTGCCAATGATGGTCGTATGCGTGTTTGGCGCCGTGCGGGTGAGCGCCGCAATCGGGACTGCATACGACCGAGGTACACATGGCCAACACCCGGCATCATGGTGTGGGGAGCGATCTCCTACACTGGCCGTACACCTCTGGTGATCGTCGAGGGGACACTGAATAGCGCACGGTACATCCAAACCGTCATCGAACCCATCGTTCCACCATTCCTAGACCGGCAAGGGAACTTGCTGTTCCAACAGGACAATGCACGTCCGCATGTATCCCGTGCCACCCAATGTGCTCTAGAAGGTGTAAGTCAACTACCCTGGCCAGCAAGATCTCCGGATCTGTCCCCCATTGAGCATGTTTGGGACTGGATGAAGCGTCGTCTCACGCGGTCTGCACGTCCAGCATAAACGTTGGTCCAACTGAACTGAGGCGGCAGGTGAAAATGGCATGGCAAGCCGTTACACAGGACTACATCCAGCATCTCTACGATCGTCTCCATGGGAGAATAGCAGCCTGCGTTGCTGCGAAAGGTGGCTATACACTGTACTAGTGCCGGCATTGTGAATGCTCTGTTGCCTGTGTCTATGTGCCTGCGGTTCTGTCAGTGTGATCATGTGATGTGTCTGACCCCAGGATTGTGTCAATAAAGTTTCCCCTTCCTGGGACAATGAATTCACGGTGTTCTTATTTCAATTTCCAGGAGTGTAGAAACCTTGTCACAAAGGAATGTGAGGCGATATCAAAAGTTATCCAACATACAAAAGTTAACTGCAGAGCTTTCATGCACACATTAGTAGCACACAAGAGGAAATATTATGTCTTGGAAGTGCGTATTTCATTTCCTCTTCTCATATCATAGCTTTTGTTTTAGTATGAATTAAAGAATAAACAGTTTAGGGTTCTGAAATATAATATGACACCAGATTCTTATCATAGGTGCTATCAGAAACGCAAAAAGCAGAGAGCTGTCCATTCTTTTTGCCAACAGTCAGTTTCCTTCCATGCTTTGCTACCACTCAAAGATTCTTATTTAAGGACTTGCAGGCATCAAGAATGCAGAATGCAGAATAAGCCATATGTTATTGTGCTAATTATGGTATGGAAAAATGCAGCAAAGATGAGTTGACCTATAACAGGGAAGATACTTGCACATGTTTGTATTCAGCAATGACTGCCAGCTGCCATAACACTTCACAGAATCCATGTGGCAGGCAACACAACTGTGAGTACACTTTAGACTTCATTCAGTAAGATGTCAGGAGATGTACGGAAACATCAAATTAACGTCACTTTTCGAGTCGTGTTCAATTCAGAAAGAGGTGTTATTAAGGTAGTTGAGCGTTCTAATGATTACACCTTGATAATTCCCATGTGAGTATTCCGATAGCCAAAAGAACCCATTAGTGTGACACCATCGGGAACTGCATTAATATCAAACTGCAAGAACTTGAGACAATATGTGGACTCTTCTCTTCGCTAGGTAACCTATTACTGTTATTTAGGGTTCTCTTCATCCTAGGCATAATGCAAATGGAGCTTCACATTCATGTGGCGCTTTCCGCTATTCTTGGCAAACATCAGCAACTTGTAATCACTGTGAGTTACAACTGTGTGATGACAATGGTATAGGTTTTCAGTGGGTGTGGTGGTGCTATGCTCTCAAACTGCTAACAGTAACGTTAATGGTGGCGCATATAATATAGCGCTAATGACCTACTTAAGTAAAGATAGTGTGGCAGCGGCAGCACTTCTTTTCGTTTGGCCTCAGCTTGAGTAATCTGATTTAACAAACATAGTAATCCATTCACGAGCTGCTAATGATACAGTATGACTACAAAGATCATCGTGCGGGTCTTACATTAATTCTGCAGTGAATTGCTTAACAAATATTACCCTCAGCTATGCAGCTTGAATGACTCGTTACACAGGTACCCTACGTTGCACTTGGTTAAGTGATCAGTTGGCTGCAATCCTACTTCTAATGTTCGTAAATACTTGTATACTGACCATTCGTTATTTGATTAAATCTGATTCGCAATTATATGACATGGGTTAGCACCGTCAGAAAGCAATGGCTAAGGGTTGGATGCCGTTGAAGTCCCGTTACATTGCTGGCAAGACAAATGTTCGTAAATCACCTCTATTTTCTCAAAAAACAATTGCATCTCAAACATTGAAGGACCGACGTCCACACTGTCACAGCACGTTGAAATACAGCAACGATGGCAGATGAAAATTTGTGACCAACTGGGCTTCGAACCTGGACCTCCTGCTTACTAGGCAGATGTGCTGATCACAGCACTATTTGAGAAGACTTTCAGCACCAGGTAGGTGGAGGCAAAGAGGGTGAGGGTCGAAGATCCAAGGCCTGGCCACAATGCCTGCCCTGTACCTGTCACTGAGTAGCTGCATTATTCCCATGTATTCCATGTTTGTTTCCATATACGCCTTAAATTGTAGAACAAAATTGAAGCAGTAATTAAGGTAAAATAAATTACAGATTGCCATTTCCAATGGCACGTGATCCTTGTAGAACATAGCTCATAACAGGCAAAAGGGTGAAGGAAAAATACATACCAAACATTCATTCAGAAACATATTCAAAATTTAAGTTATTATGCGCTGGATTCATATGAGGTCTGTAATGAAGCCATATATTTTTCAACAAATGAAAGAAATTTCGGAGCAGGAGGGTTTCTGCCAAATTAGATCAGTTCTGTCTTTAGAACCAACATAAAAGAAGATTCCAGTAATAACAAAAAAGTGAAAGAATAGTATTCTGTTTCTCAGCAATAAAACGGTCCACCTCCTTGCAGCCCTCATAAAGCAATAGATAAAAATTTTTGAAGCCATTCCTTATATTTGTTTTTCTCCTTCAATTTAAAATGTTCTTCTGCAATATAAAACATGTACTTTCTAAGTTCAAAGTTTTGTCTGTTAACACGTAAAACACAAACTGTCCCAGAAACCATGAATAACTGTTATTCTTTGCGGACGGGTAACATTTACAGTCGGGTTGTAAAGTTTCAGTAATCGGTATATGACCTTCTGTGGCTCTGTTGATAAGTGATAAATTCTGTGGTGTCACCGCCAGACACCACACTTGCTAGGTGGTAGCCTTTAAATTGGCCGCGGTCCGGTAGTATCAGTGATTGCAGACCGAGCACCTCCACACGGCAGGTCTAGAGAGACTTCCGAGCACTCGCCCCAGTGGTACAGCCGACTTTGCTAGCTATGGTTCACTGACTTCTATGCTCTCATTTGCCAAGACGATAGTTAGCATAGCCTTCAGCTACGTTATTTGCTACGACCTAGCAAGGTGCCAGTATAAGTACTATTGTCATTGTGAATCATGTACCATAAAGAGCGACATTCTCCATTAATGGATTAAAGTTAAGTATTCCACCAGCTATGTCTGTTTTTTTCAATTCTAATTCCCTTGTCATGTTCCAGACCTCACACCAGCCTGCGTGAGCTGAGATGTGTGCATTTCGGCGTCCTTTAATAATATGGTGTTGGCTCTCCTGCCAACCACAACATTGGCGACGAGAGTAAAAGTGTTGTTATCTAAATTGCCTTGATTTACTTGTGTAATGGCTTCACCACAATCTCCAGATGTACTGACCGAATTTTATTGCTTACAGAATCAGCAGACGCAGGCCTTACTGGATGCCTTTGGACTGCTCGTCCAGGGTCAACGTGCAATGCAAAACGATGCGGCAGCAGCCGCTTCACCACTAACACGGCCACAACACGCTGTTGCACCTACTTTTTGACCTTTTGATGCTGCACTGGAAAGCTGGACAGAGTGGTCACGCCATTTTGGATTCCATCTTGCCACCTACAGAATTCCAGGTAACGAGCGGCAGCCTTTTTTGTTGTCCTCAGTAGGCGTGACTACGTTCCGTGTGATAGTCAAATTATTACCCGACGCGATGTAGCAACTCTGTCCTACGAAGAAATTTTGTCTGCATTAGATACATATTTCAAAGAATCAGTCAATGTAGTTGTGAATGGGTATACCTTCTTTCGTACAAAACGTACGGCAGGTCAGACTAATCGGGAGTGGGTTGCAACCTTGCAAGGCCTTACTAGGGATTGTGCTTTTGAGTGTCAATGTGGACTCCCTTATTCACATACTATGGTACGTGATGCAATTGCACAGAACGTTTCTGATGTTCGTATAAGGGAACAGATTTTGAAACTTGTAAATCCCTCCCTTCAACAAGTGATGGACATATTGGATTGGCAGGACACACTTGACTTTGCTCAGGAATCATTTGAAACTTCGCCAGCAGTGTGTCAGGTTAACCGGCCCGCCGGGCGAGCTGCACGGAGCAGTAAACAGCCCTCGCGCCCGGTCGCACCGCTGCCGCCAGGCTCTCAGCCACGTGTACCGCACTGGCAAGCAAATGCAGTGATCAAATCATGCCCGCGGTGTGCTACTAAACATTCACGTGAGATTTGCCTGTCACACCAAGCTATTTGCTTTTATTGTAATAAAAAAGGACATGTTCAGAGTGTTTGCCATAAAAAGCTCAGATCGGAAGCTCAAAACCGTTACAGGCCCTTTGCTTCACGCCGGAATCGGAATCCAACCAAGGGTACTCAGGCTCGCAAAACTTCGCCCATGGAAATTCATGTAGTTCATTCCACTCCACCCAGTGCCACTCTCTCTAACAGTGACTGTGTTCGTCCCAAAAGTAGTGTGACTTGACATCGCCGGAACTCCCGTCAAGTCGTAAGTGATTATGTACCAATTTCAGTTCACGTTGCACGAGACAGTCGCTCTTGTCGTCAGCAGGACAATAAACTTTTTGTAGACTTGGACATTTACGGTAAAGTGATACCATTCCAGCTAGATACCGGAGCTGCAGTTTCACTGATCAATCAAGACACTTACAAACTGCTGGGCACACCTCCGTTGCGTGCCGCAAATGTTAAATTATCTAGCTATTCCGGTCAAGATATCCCTGTGTTAGGACAGTGTAGCCTTCTTGCAACATACAAAGGACAAACAAAACTTGTGTCATTTTATGTCCTTCGTTCTTCTTCTGGAGTGAACTTATTTGGTTTCGATTTATTTCAGTTGTTTAACTTGTCTATAGTAAATCAGGTCCTCTCAGTGTACCAGGCTGTGCCTTCAGGCAGTGTTTCTCGTCTATGTGATGAATTTGCAGACATTTTTGCACTGGGCCTTGGTTGCGCTAAGAACTATAAAGCACATTTGGAACTGAAAATAAAGCAACCGCAATTTTTCAGGGTGTGCAATGTTCCCCACACATTGCGTGATGAGGTCGCAAAAACATTACACAATTTGGAATCACAAGGTGTAATTGAACATGTGCGGGCTTCTCTCTGGCTGTTAGTAATTTTGCCAAAACCTTCTGGCAAATTAAGACTTTGTTTGGACTTCAAGGCAACAGTGAATCCACAACTAGTGATTGCAACTTTTCCTTTACTCCGCCCGGAATATCTTTTTGACAAACTGTGCCCGGGTAAATCTTTTTCGAAGTTGGACCTCGCAGATGCGTACTTGCAAATACCGGTGGACAAAGAATCCCAGCATGTTTTGGTGGTTAACACGCATCTTGGTTTGTATCGATTCAAACGACTGCCATTCGGGTGTGCATCCGCCCCGGCATTGTTTCAGCAATATCTACAAACTGTTTGTGCGTCAGTCCCTATTGCAGCAAATTATCTGGACGATATTGTGATCTCCCGAAAGATGGAAGAAGAACATTTGGCCAATCTCAGAACATTATTTCAGGTCTGTCGACAACATGGTCTTCGCTTGTGGAACGACAAATGTTTGTTTTTTGCTCGGGACTTGCCATACTTGGGACATGTAATCAATGCCCAAGGCATACATCCCAGTCCCACGCACCTGCATGCCATACAAGACTTGCCTTCGCCACAGAATTTGAAGCAGCTACAGAGTGTGCTAGAAAAAATTACGTATTATCATAACTACATTCCGCATGCCTCTTCCATTTCAACTCCGCTTCATCGCTTATCCCGTAAAGGTGTTCCATTCGTCTGGATGACGGAATCCTAACGCGCCTTTCGCCAGTTGAAATCGGCGTTGCTTTCCAATACTTGCCTGACACCATTCGATCCCCAGATGCCCGTTTTGTTGATGGCGGATGCATCGGATTTCGGTATCGGTGCTGTGCTTGCGCACAAAGATGGATCGCAAGATCGCCCTATTGCATTTGCGTCCAAATTGCTCTCGTCTGTGCAAAGAAATTAGTCCCAGATCGAGAGAGAAGCATTGGCTCTCGTATTTGGTGTTACCAAGTTTCATGATTTCTTGTACGGTCGTCACTTTACCATAATCACAGACCACAAACCTTTGACATCGCTTTTTCATCCGACCAAGCCTGTACCTCCACGTACAGCACATAAATTCATTCGCTGGTCTATTTTCCTCTCGCAGTACCGCTACGATATCTTGTATCAGTCCACTGCTTAGCACGGAAACGCCAATGCATTGTCCCGCTTGCCTATTGATGAGGATAGGGCATTCGATTCCTCCGAGCTTGCTTGCATGTTCATTGATGTGGAAACCGATGACGTGGTCGAATCGTTTCGGATTGATTTTCGTCGTTTAGCTACAGCCACAGCTGCCGACCCTGTTCTTGCTCCCGTTCTGCATTTTGTTGCTACGCAATGGCCCTTGTCAAAGTCACGGATTGGGGATCCCTTGGTTCGCCGATTTTTTGCTCACAAGGAGAGACTTTTTGTACGACATGGTGTTTTGCTGTTGCGTTCTGATAATGATCAGTCCAGGGTCGTGGTACCACGTTCATTACAGTCCTCTGACTTACAGCTTCTCCAAGGGGTATAGTGAGAACGAAACAACTTGCTTGTCAGCACTGTACTTGGTTTGGAATCGATGCCGTGACTACGAATATGTGCTGTTCTTGCATGGTGTGTGCCGAGCAACAATCGGCACCACTGCGGAAATTCTTTCCATGGCCAAAAGCCACTTCCCCTTGGCAATGCTTACACATTGATTTTGCTGGTCCATTCTGGAATGCTCGATGGTTGGTTGTGGTAGATTCATTCAGTAATTTTCCTTTTGTTGTCCGGATGTCTTCCACGACGTCATCTGCCACCATCCAAGTGTTATCTGCTATCTTTTGCATTGAAGGTCTACCACAGACAATTGTTTCCGACAATGGCCCACAATTCAATTCATGACTGCACAATTTCAGTCATTCTGCAAGGCCAATGGTATTCAACATCTGACGTCCGCGCCGTTTTCGCTGAACGATTGGTCAGGACTTTCAAGTCACAGATGTTGAAATTGAAAGAGTCGCATTCTCGGGAGGACGCGTTATTGCTCTTTTTGTCCTCGTATAGCTCTCAGCCCTGAGATGGTCGCTCGCCAGCTGAGTTGCTCCACGGTCGTTATCACTGAACCTTCATGTCTTTGCTTCATCCGCCGCAACAGGTTCCTGTGCAGCAGCGGACACCTGCTTTTGCTCCAGGCGACGTTGTCTACTATCGCCACTATCGAGATTCACAGCGTTGGCTCGAAGGGCGCATTCTTCACTGCCTAGGCAGCGCTATGTATCTGGTTTTGGGGGCCTCTGGTGAAGTGCGTCGGCATCTCCAACAGCTGCGCCTTTGTCGCCGCACAGGATCTGCCGCTCGCGTTCTGCTTTCAGTGACGGTGCCGTCCGGTCAGCGCCCTGGGGACCCATCTACTGGCTCGCCTCAGCCCCAGGTGTTACCGACCCTACCTTCCATTTTGCCCCATGGCTACTCGCCGCCGCCACCGCCGCCGCCGCCGCCTGTTTTCCCGCCGGCGACACCCGCAGTGGACGCGTCTCTGCAACCACCGAGCTCCTCCCTGGGTCACGCGCCGCCGATTGATCTCGTGACCAGTTGTCCTCCGACATGGAACTCTTGCCCACTCCGGACCATATGCCGTCTTCGCCCGTCGGGTGCCCCAGCCCAATGGAGGTCAACACTTTGGCCCCTCCTGTCTCTTTACGGGCACATACACCGCATGTTGACGTGCACCCTGGAGCAGGTTTTCAGGCGTTTCCTAGCTCCCCACGGTCCGAATGGCAGGGTGCGGGTGGCACAGTCCGGTAGTATACGTCGGGCACGCGTGTCGCCACTATCAGTGATTGCAGACCAAGGGCCGCCACACGGCAGGTCTAGAGAGACTTCCGAGCACTCGCCCCAGTGGTACAGCTGACTTTGCTAGCTATGGTTCACTGACTTCTATGCTCTCATTTGCCAAGACGATAGTTAGCATAGCCTTCAGCTACGTTATTTGCTACGACCTAGCAAGGTGCCAGTATAAGTACTATTGACATTGTGAATCATATAATGGATTAAAGTTAAGTATTCCACCAGCTACATCCGTTTTTCTCAATTCTAATTCCCTTGTCATGTTCCAGACCTCACGCCAGCCTGCGTGAGCTGAGACGCGTGCATTTCGGCCTCCTTTAGTAATACGGTGTTGGCTCTCCTGCCAACCACAACAAATTCTTTCTAGTCCATTTCCAACTTCTGGTTCTATTTTCAGATAAGAATATGTGTGCTATAGTTCCTACACGCTGACATTTGTTGCAGTATGGAAATGGTCTCGATTTGATTTTCCCTAATCGTTCTGCTGTGGGTATGGTTTCGTTTACATCGTACCATACGGCACTGACTCTAGTTGGTAGAATTTCGCTGTTTATATTTTTCCAGACATTCATCCAGTTTTTAGGAGGTTAATTTACCTGAATTTGGTTGTGAAGACGATGTCTGGTAATATAATTGTAGATGATTCTAGTGTTGGTTTGTGCTGGTGGAAGTCTTATATAGGTCCAATAGACATAGTACTTTCTGGCATATTCTAGACTGGTATCTATATGTCATATCTTAAGAGAGGTGTTCCTATCCCCACGACCTAATGAGAGGAACAGAAGTTTCGTGATGCCTGTCTTAGTGGCATGTATTAGTTTAAAAGCATGAGTTAGAAACAGCGCACCACATATAGATTTAATGTATTTAATTCCCATTTCTCCGTTTTGCATCTGCAAAGTCATTGTGTGGACGGATACTTTGAAGATATTTTGCTTCCACACATGCCAACATGGTACAGCTACCTATTTTATGTGCGGTGACCTGTGGTATTGGTAAGACTTCTGTGACATGATATATTTTGAGAAGTATATATGTATTTATAAAGTGAACTTTCTGTAGTCGGTCTAATGATCTCATGTCATGGTCCTTCAACAAGGCTCTGATAATTATAAGTTTCTGCTCCCCATTGTTCATAGCCATGTGCTTGGGATTTGCCCTTAATCACAATCTGAGTTGGAGTCTTTCATACATTACAACTAACCAGGGGACACCTACTGCACTATTGTTAAATACCGAGATGCAGTATTTTGGATTTAAAATTTTG
Organism: Schistocerca gregaria; assembly: GCF_023897955.1. NCBI lineage: Eukaryota > Metazoa > Arthropoda > Insecta > Orthoptera > Acrididae > Schistocerca > Schistocerca gregaria. Next base: position 542,838,329 of record NC_064923.1, read on the forward strand.
TAAATTGGTGGTAAGATCTTATGTGACCAAGCTGCTTAGGTCATCAGTCCCTAAGCTTCCACACTACTTAATCTAACTTAAACTAACTTACGCTATGTACAACACACATGCCAGAGGGAGGATTCGAACCCACGATGGTGGGCACTATCAGGACACAGCAGCCAACCTCTCTGCAGTGCATATCTCTACACACGCTCCTCATCAGGCACAAATTCCCATGTTAGCTGCATACCACATACTCAGTACCTTCTCCACCCCCCAACCCATCCCAGCCATTATTCCACTAACTCGCAGCCACACTGTATTCTCGCGAGGGTTCGGACGATGACGTGCGTCTAGCAAATGGCTCTGAGCACTATGGGACTTAACAGCTGTGGTCATCAGTCCCCTAGAACTTAGAACTACTTAAACCTAACAAACCTAATGACATCACACACATCCATGCCCGACGCAGGATTCGAACCTGTGACCGTAGCAGTCTCGCTGTTCCGGACTGAGCGCCTGAACCGCTAGACCACCACGGCCGGCACGTCTAGCACTGAAAACTTTTGATGGCCCATTGAGACCTGAGTAATTGTACAGGATGTTTCAGGAGGAATAGTAAATGCTGTAGGAGATGGTAGTATAGACAAATTGCAGAAGAAATGCCATATAACATGTGTCCAATTTCTATTGAGTACATATAGCTGGGTTCAACGCATTTTTGTTTCATACGTTGGTCCTTACAGGACCCAGTTGTGTACACTTGCTTGAAAATGAACTTTCAGCATTATTGGAAGAGGTTCCTTTGGGTACAAGAATACGTATATTTCTCCAGCATGACGGGGCTCCTGCACATTCTAGTCATCAGGTGACATATTATCCGAACCTAACATTTCGCGGAAGATGGATCAGTAGATATGGGCACTTTTCTTGGCCACCAAGGTCCCCAGACCTTATCTCTTTGGATTTTTGCCTGCGGGGATGGTTAAAGATGAAGTCTACAAAGAAAATGTAAACCCAAGAGCCAATTTCATTGTTTGGATTATGAACAGTGCAGCCCTCATAAAGGAACGCAAAAAGGTCCTCAGAAGAGCTACACATGGTGTTATCAAGAGAAGTCAAATGAGCATTGAAGTTGTTGGGGGAATTTTTGAAAACCGACTTTTAATGTCCTCATTTGCCTTTGCTTTGAGTTTGTTAGGGTTAACTACTAACAGCTTTATCTCTGTACTCAATAAAAAGTGGACACATTTATGTAGAATTTTTTTATGCAATTCGTCTGTACTACCACCTGCTAAAATATCTACTATTTCTCCTGAAACACCCTGTATATGGATATATGTGTGGTGTCTGTTCTTTCAGATATGTCCAAAAGAAAAGACACCACAAATCCAGGTTCGAACCTGTTGAGGCTTAAATTTTCATCTGATACCATTGTTCTATTTTAATGCCAATGACAGCCTGGACATCTGTCCGATATTTAATTGATTAACAAGGCTGTCTATTTCGATTTGTAGTGTCTGTTCTTTCGGAAATGTCCAAAGGAACAGACACACACACACACACACACACACACACACACACACACACACACACACACACACACATTTTTATCTTAAGTGCTATTCGGAAAATGTTTGACAACTTGGTGATAGTGCCGGACTGGAGCTGCATCAAGCTACTCATTTCACTAGATATAGTTGTAATTATCTGAACAATTCCTGTTTAATAATGACAGTGACAGTGTCTCTCATCATTTACTTTGTTGGAGAACTGCTTCTTTTTGCCCTAGCCTATACTCCAGCAATGAGTGAATGCTCATATTCTTCATACCTTACTGGACGTGCTACTGCAACTGTAGCCAAAGATTCAAATCCTGCTGCAAAAGTATGTTTCAAGTCAGATGCTTTTGTACTGTCATTGAAAACGATAACAATGAAATTAAATATAGGAATCCTATGAAACCTTTAAGTTCATACTGTGATGCTGTGAAGATGAAAAAAGTAGTTTTTCACAATTATCAGATGAGGGACAGAATTTGTCAGACCCCACTAATTATGACTGCATTATTAATTATTGGTTCACAGGCACTTTTCTGCTGCTTATTGTAACTGTTTTTTTGAATTTTAGAGCTGGAAGAATAGAAACATCAGATTTTCGCCATATGGTATATTTGATTCACCTTAAGTCTTCACATTTTGAGCAAAGGCAGAGTATCCATCAGAAAACAAGAAGCCAGCCCATGCCTGTCTTCTGGCGGATGTGCCAATACCAATGATCTCAATAACAATATTGTACAGCAAAGATACGTTACCAGCTCAACCACTTGAGAAGCTCCAAAATTGTGAATCACATCTGGTGAATAGGCTTTCAAGGTTTTGTGCCGATTAAGACAGTAAAACACAACTTATTGTCGCAGTTATTAATTTATGACCTTTAGTGTGCATTCAGTGCATCGATGTATTAAATGTAATCACACTCTTGCCCTTAAACCTAGTTACATAAATGCGAATAAGACTCATTAACATATAATGAGGATATTGCAACCCTTGCCACCCACAACTTTGAGACGAAGCTATAGTCACTTCCGAGGTCACTCACAGAACACCTCAGCTGGTATCCTTCCTGGCAGTATAACTGGAACAATAGTGCAGAATATGTTTGGCAACTCTGCGACCAATGAGTTACTTCCTTGGTGGCACATAAGTATCCTGCTAAATTCACTTGATATTATCTTGTCATTTCATTTGAATAATGTGAGTGATTTTCTCTTGAGATGTGATAAAAGGATATCAGCAAATCCTTTTGAGTCAATGAAAGTTTTTCCACACAGGAAATACAACTACTCTTGCCTCTTATGTTGCAATTTATCTGCCATAGAGGCTACTGGGCCAATTAAAAAGTCAAAGTCACTGCACGTAATCGCTAGTTCCTAGGTAACGTGCTTGACTCTCAGTTGCACACTGCCTTTATTCGCATTTTGATACTTCCTGAAAGCCAGATTTTTAATTATTTTTAGCAGAGATACAAGCAGGCAGATACAATCTCAGTAAAGAGAATCATAAGACAACACTAGAGCAAAATTCATCTTGCTACTTTTCGTAACAGTCAGCATCAGAACCAAAACCTTATGGTACTGCAAAACTCATAAAGCTACTTTTGTTTTCTTCCAACACATTTTTTGTTGTTGTGAATACATAATTTTATCTATGAACTGCCACATTTTCATAATGGTTTAATAAATGGTTTAAAGCCAACTCACAGACATTAAACTTCGAAAAGACTCACTATATGCAATTCAGAACCTGTAAGAGCTTTCCACCCAGCATATGCATAAAGTACGAAGAAGAGCAGATAGAAGAGGTTGACAGTCTTGAATTCCTGGGATTACAACTTGTTAATAAATTCAGTTGGGAGGAACACACCACAGAACTGCAGAAACGCCTTAACAAATCTGTATTTGCAATTTGAGTGTTAGCAGACATAGGCGACATAAAAGTGAAAAAGCTTGCATACTTTGCCTACTTTCATTCCATAATGTCATATGGTATAATATTTTGGGGTAACTCTTCAAGTCAAACAAAAGTTTTCAGAGTCCAAAAGCATGTAATACGTATTATTTGTGGAGTAAACTCACGGACGTCTTGTAGAAACCTCTTCAAAGAACTGGGTATACTAACTACTGCCTCTCAGTATATTTACTCCTTAATGAAATTTGTCCTAAATAATATATCTCTTTTTTCAACAAACAGCTCAGTTCATACATACAATACCAGGAACAAAAATGATCTGCACAAGGACTTAAAAGCACTTACTTTAGTTCAAAAAGGGGTCCACTACTTAGGAACACTCATCTTCAATAATTTGCCAGCAAACATAAAAACCACGAGGATCTCCTCAACATGGATTTATGGAACGAAAACTAATCTAATCTAATACTTGCAAATGATACAGGACATGAAGTAAATACAGACATTTTAGAAGTCAAGTGTCGGTAATATCCTACTAATTCATGTTAAAATAGGCTCAATTGTCTTACAGATACTTAATGCTTTATTAATATAGACTGCCATCATGATGTTTTTGTAGTAAGCTGAAATTAATTTGTATTACTACAGTGAATATTTTAACTGTGTTTTCCATTAGTTTACAGAATGCAACAGTAATCATCAAAGAGAAATTAATCAGCAGCAGGGTTTTCTTTCATGATATCTAAAACAATCTGACAATGCTAAAGTAGTTCACAAATTCTACGCCCATAGAAACCTACTGGTGCTAATGATATCATTAAATCAATGTAGTTTGAAGAGCATTTTTGTCTAGAAATTAATTGCCTTGGTGGTTGATCAATCAAGAGCAGGAAATGTAAAATTTTGTGAGTATATGATGAGAGGGACAAGTGCTTAAGAGAGGACTTCTCTATCAATACAAGTGCATGAGGGGGCTTTCCAATCAACCTCCTGGACAGTTTTGTTTCTCAAATCAACAGAGTGCCTTATCACACGTGATGTAATTTTGTCAGTCGATTTTCGTACACTACGACTGAAAGGTGTCTCAGATGTTGGCAACAAATTCCAGCTGTGATGCACACACACTTGGGACAGAATTCGTAGTGCAAAACAAGATTTTGGAGCTATCAGGCATAAAATATTATGTTCCCACTACTCTTTGCACATGTTTATGTCTTTTGGTGGGGCTCAGCCTTTCATTTCTTCTTAGGAAGCTAACTTGTCACCAGCAACAGTACTCCCTAGGAATGCTAAATGAGTGACCTAATGTTGTTAAATAATATTCACTCCATTGATTTTTGTTGTTCCAAGTTAGAGCATGCAGTACTCCTACACCAAGAATTCTGAACTTTTCCTGTTGAATGCAAATGTCACATGATGGTTAAATGGTAATCCATCACATATATCAGTAGTTGAGACTTCCTTAATGTGGAAAATCATTCATGCCAGAATGATCTTTGTTGAAACAAGAATATCTTTTTCTGGCGTATTTTTCCCAAAAGTACTCGCTCTACACACAATTCAAATCTTTCTAGCTGCCTCCTCTGCATTCACCCCTCTGTTATACAAAAAGTAAATATTGTGTTGCAGACATTACACCTTTTTCCAATTGCAACTCAATTTTACAATGTTTAACCGTAGTGCATGATTTTCAAGTATGCAAAATCCAATGCTTAACTGCAAGATGATAACTAGAACTTCAAATTCGAAAATGACAGTTGATACATACACTGACAGCATCACGCCACATTCACCTGGGCAGCGCCAGATTTCAGGCGGTTGTTGCCATCTGGCCAGTGGCCGGTAGCCGCTGAAGCACGAGGAGACGCTCGAGCATAAGCTGCTCTGATAACGATGCAGCCACGAGCTGTCCTGCGGAATTGTTTCTGGAAGCACTTGTTATTGCTGGCGGGTAGAATGTGAAGCGAATTATCTAATCAGGCTCATAACTTTAGACAAGGGCTGAAATGCAGTTGAAAAAAAAAAAAAAATGCAGTTGAACGCGAACACGCGACTATAAGTTTTAAAAATCGTGATAATTACCACTAGACTACAGGCTCATCGAACACAACCACCTCTTGGAAGATGCCAACACTTCCTCCTGACACTTCCGCATCTAGCAGTGTCACCAGATCGTGCAGATGGCCAGATTTAATGTTGTCAGGGGTGGTCGGTTTTATTGGGCTCCTTAAGTGAACGAATTGGACTTAGTCTCTGTGGTGGCTGGTCGTCGCTCAGTTTTTATGTCTAGGACTGTACATAGTGATTGTGGTGTTTCAGTCAGTTGCCAGCAGGTGGTGACCATGAACACTTGCAATACGATTCTGTAACACAACAGGTTATCATGTTGCAATATTAAGATTGTAAAATGTTTTTCTACCAATTTGTGTTTGTCCTCTTGCAGATCTTATGATGACAGTTTAGCCCTGGCAAAATCAGTCATCCAATAACATTCTTTTTTGGCAATATTTGCTTGTGAAGTTTTCTTCATTTCTCAATCAAAAATTTAATAAGAAATACAAACCGGTTCTTTGATTATGAGTAAAACTGACAGATGGAGACGGAATGTGAAACAAAAACTTTCCTGAGATGAAATACCTAAATGCTCATCATCTCAAACTGCGCACATATCTTAACATATATTTCTCCTAATCTATCCATATGATACATTTCTACCATTTTGTTCTTTCTTCACACTTCATTGATACTCCTTCATCAATGGGCCTTCACATGACAAGCTGTCGTCTACCCTGATCACTTTTCACAAAGCTTCCTTTTAGAAACATGATATAACACCGCCATCCATTGCATATCTATTTTGCAGTACAATTTCAACAGCAGAAAAAATAAATATTATAGCCATTATTCACATATAAATACCACTAGTTGACAACAGTTAAAGATGCCATGAAAAATTCCAAATTAACTGTACATAATAATATAATGGCTAAATATGGAGACAATAATGATTCATGAAGCAAAAAACACATGTTTTGTTAGTCTTTCAAATAATGTGACTCCGCTGTGTTACCTGAGCATCAACAAATTCTTCAGAGGCTCTCCAGCATAGAATGCCACACTCTGGATCAGATGAGACAACATTAAATGGCACACATTCTTCTTCATCAATAACTGGTGCCGATGGAAACATATCCTGCAAACATAGAAGTATCCCATTAGTAATTAAAAAATCTTAAATGTGCTAATTATTTTGCTGCACAGAAATGTAGTAAGCAGATGTATACATCAACCAGACACAGTGAGGATAGTTAATGCTCAATAAATATTTATAAGGCACAAAATAATTTCCCCTGTGAATATATCTGTTGTAGGAACCTAATAAAAGATAAGGTGTCATCAGAAAAGTTGGATAACAAAATATTTGTGTATAGTCAATACAGAGTCTGTGTGTGTCAAAGTGAGATTGGCAAAAAAGAAGGCTGTGTGCTGGAGTGGGAGCAGGGAAGGGGATAGGTGAGTGATGGAACATGACCAATGAAGGTTGAGGAAAGGAGGTTATGCAAACCCATGATATATTTTAGGGACAGTTCCCACCTTTGCATTTCAGAAAAGCTGGTTTGGTAGGAAGAATCCAGATGGCGCAGGCTGTGTAGTAGTAACTGAAGCAAAGAATGTTGTGTTGGGCAGTGTGTACAGTAACTGGGTATCACTTGGCCACAGTTTGTCAGTGGCCATTCATGCGGACAGACAGCTTGTCTGTTGTCACGCCCATTTAGAACAACACAGTCATTGCATCTTAGCTTGTAGATCACATGACTGCTTTCACAGGTAGCCCTGCCTTTGATAAGATAGGTGATGCTTGTGAACTAACTGGAATAGATGGTGGGGGGAGGATATATGGGAAAGGTCTTGCAACTAAATCTGTAACAGGGACATCAGCTATGATGCTAAGGGTTGTGAGCAGGCTTGGAATAGAGATGGATGAGGATATTGTGTAGGTTCGGTGGGCAGCAAAATGCCACAGTTGGAGGGTGAGAAGGATTGTGCATAGGATATTCTTCATTTCAGGGCATGATAAGATGTAGCTGAAACCTTGACAGAGAATATGATTCAGTTGCTCCAGTCCTCGCTGATACTGAGTCACAAGGGATGCTCCTTCGTGGCCAGGCAATGAGACTCTAAGATATATCGTGTGTGACTGGAGAGATAAGGCACAGGAGATCTGCTTCTGTACAAAGTTAGGAGGGTAATTTTGGTCTGCAAACGCCTTAATATACTTAGAGAGGGACTGCTTGTCACTACTAGGCTGTATGTAAGGGACTTCTTGGTATGGAATGGATGGCAGCTGTTGAAGAGGAGGTACTGCTGGTGGTTGTTAGGTTTAGCAAGGATGGAGGTATTAATGTAGCCATCGTTAAGGTAGAGGTTGTTTTAAAAAGGACCAGATGAAGCAAATGGGGGAGAAAGTGTTGAGTTTCTGGAGGAATGTGGGTAGAGTATCACCACCATCAATCCTGATCACAGAGATGTAATAGGTCAAAATAGGATGGTGCTATGCAGGTGCCCATTGTCATATCATGGACTTGTTTGGGGATGATGCCTTCGAAGGTGAAGAAATTGTGGGTAAGAATACAGTTGGTCATGGTGACAAGATAGATTTGGAATCCATTGGTTGCTGGGAAAGGTAGTGTTCAATAGCAGAAAGGCCAAGGGCAATAGAGACGTTAGTGTAAATGGTGGTAACATCAATAGTAGCAGGGTACCACATGATAATGGAACGGAAACTGTTGGGAGTTGGTGGAAGAAGTGGTTGGTGTCTTTTATATAGAAGGATAGGTTGTAGGTAATGGACTAAATGTGATGGTCTATGAGAGGAGCGATTCTCTCAATGGAGACACAGTAAACGGTCACAATGGGGAATCCTGTGTGTTTAGGTTTATGGACTTTAGGAAGCATGAACAAGGTAGGAATGTGGGGAATGGGGAATAGTAGGGGTGAGGAAAGATACTAAGGGGAGAGGTACTCGGATTGGCCTAAGATTTGAGGAGAGATTGGAGAGCGTGCAGGATTGCTGGAATGGGGTTACTGTGGCAGAGTTTGTAGGTGGACGAATCTGACAGCTAGCGGAGTCCTTCCACCAGGTAATTCTTGCAGTTCAAAACCACAGTGGTGGAGTCTTTGACAGTAGGTCAGATTACAAGGTTGGGATCAGTTTTTAGGTGAAAAATTGTAATTCTTTCTGTGGATGTAACATTAGCTTGCATGTTGAGGGATTTGGGGAATGACGGTGAGCCAACGGTTGTGAAAAGAAATTGTGGAATGTTAACAGGAGGTGATTAAGGGGCACTGGGGGTGGATTACATCATAGCCTAAATGAGGAATATCATTCCCACTATTGTTCCCACCCATCCCACAGTGACATTCCACTGCCCACTGAACATACAGTGTCCTCATCCACCCCATCTGCTCATAACCCATTTCCTTATGGTTCATATCCCTGTAATAGACCTAGACACAAGATCTGTCTCTCACATTCTCCCACCACTACCTACTTCAGTCCAATCACAAGCATTACTGTCCCCCACCCCTATCCTCCTATTCCTCCCCCTCCCTGCCCCAGCCTCCTCCTTACCCCCATCACCCAGACTGCTTCTACTGCTATCCACAGCTGTTTGCAGTCTGGCTTTGGTGATCAGATACAGTGGTCATGTGTGTGTGTGTGAGTTGTACTTGCATGATTGTGTATGTGCGTTGTCTATCCTTTTCATAATACTGTCATTATACCATCCTGATTTTCTGTTATAAATGAAATACTCCTCTGGGAACTAAAAAATGCACAGCTTCTTGAAAGAAAATCTTTTAGGTATGCTTGTGAAATTAGGTGTATATCAGACAACACATTACCTTGTCACAGACTTGGCTTGTTTGAAAATACCCTGTATTATATAGCTGTGAAGCTTAGCAATAAAACATAGTCCTAGTGCAAGGACTACAAGCTAATAGCTGCTGAATTAGACATTCAAAAATACTTACAAATCAAATGTTATTGCAGTGTGGAAGATTATAAGATGAGGAAGATAAGGAGTAGGTACTGAAATTTTTTGCATTGTAATACTCTCTCTCTCTCTCTCTCTCTCTCTCTCTCACACACACACACACACACACGTGTGTGTGTGTGTGTGTGTGTGTGTGTGTGTGTGTGTGTAAGGGGGGGGGGGGGGGGGGGAGGATGTTTGTTATCTTTCTATAGATGTATGGAAATGTTCAAAACTAGTTGTTGTTCTAGTGTGGATGAATTTAAGGAAGAGGGAGACATGTAGCATCCATTTAGATTTTTACAATGTCTGTGTTTCTTTGTATGCTTATACTCTTTTGTAATAGATGTATGCTGATGTAGGCTTCAACTTTATTTACTGGTGAATCACCAATATTTCAATCAAATGACAGTTTATAAAATGTCATGTGACAATGAAAAATTCTAATCTCTTCTGTTCACTCAGTTAAGATCAGTTTCTACTTTATCAAGACAGCTAATTATCCTTGTTAGTGCCATTTTTATGTGTACCAAAAGAAATTATTAAATTTATCAGCTGGGACTTTTTGTGAACTCCTATAAGAAAATCAACATTAAAATCTCAACAGAATATTGCAGTACCTTTGCAGAACTATAATGGCATACTTTTTCTGGCACAGAGACAACACTTCTGAGGCGAAGGACATATTCCTTGTTAATGCCTGTTAAATATCTTTCACAAAATATACGCAAGTACCATTATTTCTGAACGTTGTCTAGAATACAGTTAAACCAGTCAAAAATTATGATCTTAATTCGTAGTTCTGCATTCAGGCTGAGTGGATTGCAAGGGCACAAGTCAGTCATCAGGTAAGGGATGACTTTGTTGATCATAACATGATATGCAGACAGCTCAGGCAGTGGACACTTATGCACAAGAAATGCATGTTTTATCAGTGATAATTATTTTGAGTTTACTTACTGTATTTCTGAGGCCTTTAACATTGTGATAATATATGAGGTGACCTATTTCTGTCTGCTGTTTGGAGACTTGGGCTTCTTGTGACAGAGGAGTCTTGACCATAAATTGTTTTCACTATTCAGCATTACCTTTCTTGCTCCTGTAGATCTTCTTGGAGCAATGATCATTTTCGACTTCTTGGAAGCATTTTCAATACATGCAGTCACACTTCCTGCTCTTGTAGATTTTTCTTGTGACCTTCTGTCTGGTTGTAAATTACTCTTTCCTTACACAATACCTTGTAATTTATAAGTAAAAATTTAGTTTGCAGTAAATACCAAGCGTTGACATAAACTTATCATTTGTATTAAAGTGGTGCAATTGCAATTTCTGAGTGCTCTGGCACTATTTATTTACATATCTAATTCTGTTCTTCTATTTATATTAACACAGATTACCCATCTTGGACCAAAAGTATACTAATATCAAAATTCAGTTTCAATATTTTAGTAATAATTATTCTGTATTTGATGCTGTCTAAAGATTTGTATATGGATTTCAAATTTCATAAATAACATTTCCAACTAATTTGACATCATTATGACTACAATTTACTAGTAATTGCTACCCTTTTGGTTCACATATGGTTAACATCTAGTATTTAAAAATTTGTATTATCAAAAAATTTGTTAACCAATTTCATTTTTTCACTTTTTTTTAAATCTTATATTTTGGCTGTTTCATAAAAATTAGTGTTATTATTATTTCCGTATTTTTTGAAAACCGTTGAGAATAATTCCCGTTCTCAAAACAAACTAATGAAGATTTCATCATTTTCATGCAAAAAAGCAGTATGAAATCAGCTGAAGCCAAACAACAAAATTGATGTGATATTACATTTGTATTTAAATTACCTGAGTAAGAATATGTAAATCTCTAACAACGTACACTACTGAGCAAAGATACTTACTACTACAAATACTTTTACGCAAGGCACTCAACTCTTCAACAGTGCCACTTTTTGTGCTCATGCCAGGCGCAAATACAAGACTGCAGTTGGTTTCCAGACCCATAAGAAAGATGGAGAGACAACAAGTTCTCAGTCTTTTAAAAATCAGGAGTATGACAATGACACAATGACTATGGTTTTATGTGAAGACACAATCTTACATTGTTGGAATGTAGAATTATTGTTCATTTAGGTTTATTTTTAAATTAATTACAGGCAGTTTTGATGGGCATAGTATGGTGGCTGTTAGAAATGACATCTATTGCTGCAAAAAAATAACTGCTCAATGTCCATCTGTGATAAACGATAGTGTCAGTATTAGTCATCTCCCCATTTTATCATTAAACCTTCCTTTTATTTCCTGTCTGATTATGCTCAAAAGTTCAGTGAATAGTCTTAGAAAGTAGTATGTATGTAGAAAGTAGTATTTATGGATGGATGTGTGTGTGTGTGTGTGTGTGTGTGTGTGTGTGTGTGTGTGTGTGTGTGGGTGTGCGCGCGCGAGTATATACCTATCCTTTTTTCCCCCTAAGGTAAGTCTTTCCTCTCCCTTAATACCCACGTCCTTTCACCTTTCCTTTTCCTTCCCTCTTTCCTGATGAATCAGCCGCCGATTGCGAAAGCTCGAAATTCTGTGTGTGTGTTTGTGTGTTTTATTCATTGTGCCTATCTACCGGTGCTTTCCCACTTGGTTAAGTCTTGGAATCTTTGTTTTTAAAGTAGTAAGACATTTTGACTTCCAAAATTTTATCAGTAAACTGTCAAGTTCCCGAATTTACTGCCCTCTAGGAGAGTTCTCATACTCAAATTAATCTTGGGATCAAGAGCTGGTTGAAACCCAAGGTGGAAAACTCTGAGACATGTAGTGAGTCATGGAATACATATTGGAGTGACAGATTAGAGGCCACAGGAGTGGGTGTGTTCATTGCAGTTGACAAAAATAGTCACTATTGAGGTGGAGGCTGAGTATGACAGTGGTGTTATCTGCTTGCAGATAACAGTTGTAGATAAAACCAACGTAATTCTTGCATGATTTTACTGGTCACCCGATTCTGCTGTGACAGTTCTAGAGTCATCCAAAGGATGTTTATGGTCAGCATAACAAATAAATACCCAGGTCATGTGATACTAGTTGGTGGCAACTTTAACCTGCTGAGTAGAGACACGGATGTCTATGAATTCTTCATTGGGGCAGGGGGGCATTACAGACCGACAGTCATAGAAAATACTTTTGAACATGTTTTCTGAAAACTTTGAGCAGCTAGTTTGGCAGTCCGCATGCAATGGAAATATCTTAAACCTTACAGCTACAAACAGGATGAACCTTATCAACAATATCAGTACAGAAACGGGGATTAACGATCATGACGTCATTATAGCAACTATGAGTACAAAAGTTAATCAATCAGTCAAGAATGCTATGAGCATGTTTCTACAAGCTATAGCAGATAAGCAGCCATTAGCATCTCACTTAGACCGTGAAGTGACATCACTTAGTTCCAATAACATAGATGTAGAGGAATTATAACAAAGTTTAAGCAGAATGTAAATCATTGTCTGGAGAGTTACTTGCCTAGTGAATAAAGGATGGAAAAGATCCTCAATGGTTTAACAATGAAATTTAGAAGATGATGAGGAAGCACGGGCTGTTGCACTCTCTATTCAAAAGAGAATGTACAAATGGCAACAAGCAAAGGTTAGTAGAGATTTGTGTGTCTGTGAAAAGATCTATGTGCAAAGCATACAACAAATACCACCGACACACCTTAGCAAAAGGTCTGGCAGAGAATCCGAGAAAATTCTGATCCTATGTAAAATCTCTATGCAGGTCTAAGGCTTCCATTCATCCCTTGTTGACCAGTCTGGTGTGGCAGTTGAAGATAAAAGAACGAAAGTTGAAGTTTTAAATTCCATGTTCAAGAAATTGTTCACATGGGAGAATTGTGCCAACATAATGTCATTTAAACATTGGACCGACTTCCATACAAATGACATAGTAATAAGCATCCCTGGCATAGAGAAACAACTGAAATAAATTTTCTTTACTTCACGTCTATGGTCAAAAATTTTTTGTCATCAGACTACTGGTTTCGGTCTATAATGACCATCTTCAGATCTGTCTGGCTCCAGTATTTAGGAAATATTTTTATAAAAAAAAGTCCTACCAGTTGTGGTCTGTAGTGACCATCCTCATATCTGTTAAAACATGTCCTAGTATACTGGAGCCAGCTAGATCTGAAGATGGCCATTACAGACAAAAACTGGTAGGACATGTTTTGTAAAAACCATCTGAAGATGGTCATTATAAACTGAACCAGTATGATGACAAAATATTTGTGGCCATAGACATGAAATAAAGGAAATTTACTCTATATTTAGATCTCTGTTCAATTTACGACTATGTTGCAGCTTGTAAGACAACTGAAAGATTTGAAAGCAAATAAATCACCACATCTGGATGGAATGCTGATTCAGCTTTACAAGGAGTATTCTATGGCAATAGCCCCTTACCTAGTTTGCATTTATCATGAATCTGTTGCCCAGTACAAAGTTCCAAGTGACTGGAAAAAAGCACAGGTGACTCCAGTGTATAATAAGGATAAAATAACAGACCCAAAAAATTACAGACCAATATCTCTACCTTCCATTTGCTGCAGAATCCTTGAACATACTCTTAGTTGGAATATATTGAACTTTCTTCAGACTGAGAAGCGTATGTCCATGAATCACCACAGTTTTAGAAAGCATCACTAATGCGAAATTGAGCTTGCCCTTTTCTCACATGATATATTTGAACTATGGATGAAGGGCAACAGGCAGATTCCACATTTCTACATTTCTGGAAAGCATTTGGCACAGTGCTCCACTGCAATCTGTTAGCAACGATACAATCATATGGAATTAGGTCACGGGTATGCGTGTGGCTTAAAGACTTCTGAAGTAATAGGATCCAGTATGTTGTCCTCGATGGCAAGTGTTCATCAGAGACAATGGTATCTTCAGGAGTGCCCCAGAGAAGTGTGATAGGACTGCTGTTGTTCTCTGTTTACATAAACAACTTAGCAGACAGGGTGGGCAGCAAACTGCAGTTGTTTGCTGATGATGATGTGGTATACACTTAAGTGTTGAAGTTAAATGATGGTAAGAAGATACAAGACAACTTCAGCAAAATTTCTAGTTGGTGTGATGAAGAGCAGCTGAACATGGAAAAATGTAAGTTAATGTGGATGTTTAGGAACAACAAACCAGTAATGTTCAGATACATTATTATAGTGTCCTGCTTTGATACAGTCAACTCGCTTAAATATCTGGGGATAATGTTGCAAAGTGATATGAAATGGAATGAGCATGTGATAACTGTGGTAGGGAAGGTGGATGGTTAGCTGCAGTTTATTGGGAGAGGTTTAGGAAAGAGTGGTCCACCTGTAAAGGAGACTTCATATAGAACACTGATTCAACCTATTCTTGAGCACTTTGGGATCCGTAACAAGTCAGATTGAAGGAAGACATTAAAGCAATTCAGAGGGAGGCTGCTAGATTTGTTGCCTGTAGGTTTGAACAACTCTTAGTTTTACAGAGATAACCAGCATTTGAAGCTGACTGCCAAACGACTCTGCTGGCATTAACATACATTGCTTATAAGGACAATAAAGATAAGATACAAGAAATTGGGACTCATACAGAGGCATATAGATAGCCATTTTTCTCTCACTCGATTTGAGAGTGGAATAGGGAAGGAAATGACTAGGTAATAGTGGTACAGAGTACCCTCTGCCACGCACCGTATTGTGTCTTCCAAGGTGTCTGTGTAGGTGAAGCAAAGGAAACAAGAGTTTCAAGCAAAATGCCTTTACTGGCTTTCAAAGTAACCAGTATTGGCTACAACACAATTCTGACTTTGTTTGTAAAGCTGTTGGAAACTACCAGCAAACCCATCTTGTGGAATTGCTCGAAGCATCACAGTCATTGCGTAGTTGGCTATCTGCAATATCTGTGAATGTTCACAAACAATAGCACTTACACTGTTTTTACTTATCTTCAGCTACTCAGCTCTCATTCTTCAAGACAGTCACTGATCATCTGTGAGCATCCAAGCACTTGTTTGACATTGTCTGGGATTGTATGTGTTGAGTAGAACACAGCCTATATTCAACAACATCCTTTCTATCTCTAAAATGTTTAAACCACTGAAATGTATACTTTTTGTGCACTTCTTTATCATCATACACTTGCACTAACATTCTATGAGACTCCAATGCTATTTTTCATAATCAGAAACAAAGCTCACATTAACATGTTGCTCCATTTTCCAATGATGCAAGTGTGATGTATGCTTGCGGATGAATGGTGGCTGTCTCTGAGAAAGAAAGCAGACGAGTTGAAGATAAGCAAAGACAATGTAAGCACTGTTGTTCACAAACATTTTCAGGCATTGTGGGTATCCAACAACATATGACCACAGTGCTTCAACTGAGTCCACAAGAAACATTTACTGGCTGTTCCCAACAACTTTACAACCAGGGTCAGATGTGTATTGTAGCTAATGGTGATTACTTTGAAGGCCAGTAAAGGTATTTTGTTTGTAACTCCTGTTTCCTATATTTTCTGAGAGCATTCACTCAACTTGTCAGACACACCTTATAATTCACTTGTTTACATCAATACCATCACTCATTCTGCACACATGAATTTGCCATAGCCAAGTTACAGCCATAGATGTTTTTCCTATGCCCTTGCTGGGTATTTGGCACTGTCTTTAAAGAGCTAACCTCAGATTTTCCAATTTATAGCTACAACACATCATTCTACTAACTCTTTCTTAAATTCTGAGCTAATCAATACTGACTTCTAGTATCAGCCACATGCACTTGACGTCAACAAGTGTGTGGGCCTGAAGATGATGTTACAATGTTGAAACTAGTTGCCAAAATAAAATCAACACCTTAAATACAGCTGGAGGACTTTCTTCATTTTTAATATAAATTTATACCAGATGAAGTCCCACTGTCTTCCATTTCAACTATGGATGTATGAAGAATCAATACATGGTCAGTCTTCTGACTGATATGATGTGGCCCACCTTGACTTCCTCCCCTGCGCCAGCCTTTTCAACTCAGAATAGGCTGTTATCCCTTCTCAGTGATTTGCTGGAAATTTCCAATCTCACTCTTCCCCTGTAGTTTTTATTCTCTGTGGCTCCTTCCAGTACTCTCAAAGTTATTTCCCAATGTAGAGAACTAATGTTCCATTATCCTGTCACTTACTCTAATCAAGTGTTTTCCACACATGCTTTTCCTTGCTGGTTTTATGGAGAACCTCCTTATCTCTTATTTTATTAGTCCACCTAATTTTCAACATCTTTCTGTAACAATTCTCTTTTCTTCTTTTCCAGTTTTCCCTTTGTCCATGATTCACTTTCATATAATGCTGTGCTCCAGACATACTTAGCCAGAAATTTCTTATTCAAATTAAGGGATAGGTTTGGGTGCTAGTACACTTCTTTCAACATGTCTTCTATGCATGTGACAGTCTGCTTCTTGGATGATGTGATTTTTTTTTCTGATTTCATTTCTGTTCCTCCTTATTACTTCAGTGTTCCTTTAGCTTACTGTCAATCCCTACCCCGTGATAATTTGACTCTATTCCATTCAATAAGTCCTGTAGTTTTTCTTCATTTTCACTGAAGACAGCAATTCATTATCAAATCTTTTATCACTCTTATCCCCTTCACCATGAATTTTCAATCCAACTCCTGAAATATTCTTTTGTTTCTTTAATTGCTTCTTAGCTGTATTGACTAAACAACAGGGGAGAAAGACTGCATCCCTGTCTTACATCCTTTTTAATCCAGACACTTCTCTATTGTTCTTTCATTTTTGTCAAGAGGTTTTTCTAAGTCAACAAATCATATTGGTGTCTTTACATCTTCTACAGGTGTTAGAGGAATACACGTCCTGATGTGGTATAACAAGTTTTATAAGTGGACCCAATGAAATTGTTTTTCTCTACTCCAGCATATTTTGTCTCAAATGGGAATAGGTTACAAATAGATGCCTTGGAACATTGTAAATAAGATGCTAAGTTTGAACAAAATAATCTTGTTTGAAGGAAGAGTGTGGGAAGAGGTGAGAAATCAACATAAATTTTCCATTGCTCTTTATTTCCTATGTAACTGCATTGGCATGTAAAGAGAAGCTTCTGCCAGTTGATGGAAGCACACTTTCTGTTCAACATCAGAAAACAAAGACAGACAAAATAATAGTAGTTGATGCCAACAGTGAACAGCATTTGAGACAGCAAATATTATGGTATGTAAGCAGAAATTTCAAACGATTTACTAAGTGACCTACTGCTCATGGGATATGTATTGAGAACTGATTGTAATAAGTGAACTAGTATAGTAATTGCAAATGGGTCATTACTCTTATTTTATCTTTACTCCCAGATAAACGTTTTGAAGAGAGTAGCACAAGTGGACACAAAAGGAAGTTGGAAATGATAAAATGTTAAATAATATGTGTGTCAGTATGACTGAAGTTTAGCCTGAAACAAAAATTTATATATCTCAGTTTTGATTTTCATTTAAATGGGAATAATGTACGTTCTACTTCTGAATTATCGACAAATGTGAAGATAGAAAATTGAGTAACAGGAGGTTTTAGGTAAAGAGATGTCTCCTACTCGCTTCAATTTTGCCCTTGAAGAGATCATATGTGAGACTTCTGAAGAGACGTTCGAAGGGATCCAAGTTGAAGACAAGAATCTGGAATATCTAGATTGTGCCTGCACTAATTATATCTGCCTACTCAGCATGGCTACATTCACTGTAGGAGGAAGCATGGCGGGTGGGTGTAGACTGATACTACAACAGAGTTCATGGTTTAAATGCCTGTAAACACTTTTCATGGAAAAGTCATTGTGCTAAGTAGCGATTAATGCCAGGATACATGCAGGAAACCAAAGCCCAACACAACTGCTTCAGTCTGCATGCCCCTCGGAACAATCCAAGGTCCAGTTATATAAAATTCTGACACAACCTGTGGAACATTATGGCTGTGAAATGTTTAGTATCTGAAAGCAAGACTTTCATAAACTTTTCAGATTTGAGAGGAAAGTGCTGCAGAAAATATTTGATCCCATGTTGGAATCAAACACAGGTGAATGGAGGATCAGAGGATCAGACACAACCATGACCTAGATGAACTGTATCAAGATAAACTGTATCCCCGTCCATTGTGACACCTCTATGGGCACACTTCACCCTTGGTCTTCACCGCACTTCACTATACGGTCTTTGCCACCTTGCATGGTTTAGCTCACCTTGGGACACGAGTCACAATGTGGCTTTGTCTGGACTGGTGTCAAGCTTGACTGTCACACTTGGGAGCCATATGCGCGTTCCATGCCAGCGCTGCAAGGTCGGCAGGAACGCCCAACCTCTTCTGGGCAAGTCTGACATCCCTAAGGGGCATTTCCGGCACGTCTATATCAAAGTCATTGGTCCTCTTCCTCCATCCGAGGGCTACAGATATATCTTGTCTGTCATTGACCGTGTGACCCGCCGGGTCAAGGCAGTTACTGACATCATGGTTGAGACTGCCACCTTTTCCTCCATCTTGGCATGGGTTGCGCACTTTGGCTGTTCCCTATCTCTCACCATAGTTGAGGGATGCAAATTTGAATTCCCACTCTTCTCACTACTCTACAAACTCTGCGGAGTCGCCAAGTTTCATACCACATACCACCTGCAGGCGAATGGCCTCGTCGAGCGGTGGCACTGCACACTCAAGGCCACCCTAATGTGCCACAGAGGCCTATGGTTGGAGGCCCTCCTGTGGATCCTGCTGGGTATTCGCTCAGCTCATAAGGAAGATCTTAATGCCTTTCTCGCTGAGGTTCTGTATGCTGAGCCACTCTTTCTTCCCGCCGAGTTCGTCGAGGATTCTCCTCCTGCTGTATCCGAGGATCTTCGCACCCTGGCCGAGCATGTCTGCAGGCACATCATGCACCTGGCAACCCCCTGCCCTGCCCTGCCCCCCCGTGTTCGTCTGCAAGGACCTAGCTATGTGCAACTTTGTTATGCTGCGGCATGACACTGTGCGGGCAGGCCCTCACCATGTGCTACACTGTGCTACAACACTTGTCATCCACCTCCGCGGATGGCCCCAGACAGTCTCAGTCATAGAATTAAACTGGCATGGTCCCTCAGTGACGACCTTCCTCCCGACACAGCCACCCTGCCTTCGGCCGACTCGTCTCTGCCCACTATCTCCTCTCATGTGCATCCATTGGAACAACTGGGCTGCAGCACTGCTGACACTGCAGCCCCCACTTTCTCCGCCAGCCACCGCCTACACCCACCGCATTGGTACCAAGATTACAACTTCATCCTATGAGCTTTCCTTTCGCCATGCTCCCCACTTCCAGGGGGGAGGGGCACCTCTAGTGCAGAGCACCCTATCTTTGGGAATCTTATTCTTTGTACTAGCAAGTATGGCATGAACTTCCTGCTTGTGCTAGGTGTAACAGTCATAACTGTCGTATGTACAAGTGTTCAATAAATTTATATTTCTTATTAAAGTGAGTTGTCTCTCAACTACAGGCATGATAACCACATTTCAGCACTTGCTCAGCAAAGTGCCTCGTCATATCACAAAGCACAATACTCATTCAAGAATTTCTATATCTGCAGTAGACAGGCTCACAGTAACACTCTGATTTCTTGCTACAGGAGAGAGGTACTCTAGCTTACAGTATAGCACTTGAATACCACAGTGCACATTAACTATAATAATATCAAAGCAATTTATAAAGCACTAAAGTACCAATATCTGATAGTAAATAAATGTTCAATACACTTTATGTGCATTAAGAACTATTTTTATTGTAAATCAAAGTAATAATTACATTTTGTGTCCCACAACTACAAAATTAATAGAAATGTATGGAGCTGATGAGGCAGTTTACAATGTGAGGCATCCTGAATACAAAAATAGATCAAGAAGACTGGAGAGATGAGAAATCTATTGTTGTACTAAAGGTGCTTCACGTTGAAAGCACCTCTTCAGTTTCATACATTTCCATTAATTTTGTAGTTGATGGCACAAACTTTGCAGCCATGTTTACAAACATACTACTGGTGACAGAATACTGCAGTGACACTAGCACTCGAAGTGGTAACATTTCACATTGCAGTGAATGGAAGACAAGCGACTTTTATGATCAAATCTACGGCAAACCACTGGATTTGATCATATTTATTTGATGACAGGGGAGATTTAAAAAAATTCCCTATTACAGCATCAAATTTCTTTGACATAAATATTTGACATATCAACTTTGACAAAGAAATGTGATAGTGTAATACCGATCTAATGTTACGTGTTTTGGAGGGAAGTTTAAATGGCAGTTGAATGCTGACTCATGCCATAAACTTATAGGAAGCCCAGCTGCAGTAAGACCTAGGATTCTCTTTCCTAGTGCAGCAACCTACATCCCAAAAGAATTTAGGTTAACTATTGCTTTTACCCATCACCATGTCTATTTCCGAGAATGTAGACGTTACAGGAGAAAAATCTACTCCACCACAACAAATTCACAAGTTGACACCAAACCAGCAGCAGTCATCAGAAAGCCCACCATTTTTGGGATTCAGACCAAAAGAGCAAGCATCTGGTTTACTAGCAAACTTAACAAAAATGTTAAAAAAAAAAAAAAACAACAACAAGGATCCTGCAACAAGGTTTACAAAAGGACAAAAAAGAGCTGAAAGCCGATATTGATAGCAAATTTAAAGGTTTAAATCATATTATTGATAGCCTGAATGAATCTGTTAGGACAATTAAGTAAGATATTAAAGATACTAATGATATGTTGGAAAATGTAGAATCCCATGTAAAGAATACTGAGGATACCATTTACAAAGAACTCAATAGACACAATGTAGAGTTCAAGGTTATGAATCAATACATCGAGCAAAAAAGCACCTTTACTGAGGAAAGACTAAAACTGAACAATAATCAAATGCTGGGACATTTTTCAAATGTTAACCATTACATAAATGTTGTCTCTGAAAATATTCAAACTTTCGAATCTTGTCTGAACAATGTAGAATTGACTATGGTGCACCCACAAGTTAACTGTGGCTTTGTAACGTCCTGCAACTTATTATTTAAATAATACATTTTAAAATGAACCCGGCTGATTTTATCTGTCAATGTAGAGATAGCTTTCCTGCTGGCATGTCTGACTGCTAAAATAAAATTAGTAAAATGGTTTCTTGATGGTGAAACCCTCTTGGGCCAACCAGTATATTAAAACTGAAACTTCATTTAAAGAATTTGAGCAGTTATTCTTAAACAAAATCTGGTTAGCAGACAAACAGACTGGCATTAAAAGTGTACTTTTTAATGGTAACAATTACAGGCTTGGTGATATTTTGATGAGGGAGTTCTGTGAAAGACAGCTGCGTAAGCTTGCTCATCTTGACAAACCGCTAGATGATCTAATACTTATAGATGCTTTAAGAAGATATCTGCCCAGAAGATCTCAATCTTGCCTAGCCTGCAGTCCTGATGACTCAATTGATAATTTCTTAAGGTATGTTGATAAATTAGGAAAACCTTTGGATGAGGACACATACAAAAATTCACATAACACAAGTGGTAACCAGAATGGTGGTTCTGATAATCACAATGAGCATAACTTTCACAACAGACACAGAAGGAACTGCCACATTGACAATAACCATGGCAATCACAATAATTGGAATGGTGGTAGGAACTATAATCACAACTTTCATAACCTTGAGGCCTGTCAAGGAGGAAACTAATAGATTTTATGACCAGGCAACTCTGAATACACATGAGGAGGTATCAAATAATTGTAAGCATGAGTACCCAGTAAATGCAGCTGTTGTTGAAAGTAAGTTTTGGAACATGTATCTAAAGAAACTGTATGGTGGAAAGAAATACATTGTACCTGAATATGAATCAGAGGAGGGTGTCTTAACAAATTTATTTTCTGATTCTTCTGTTTATAGTGATGCCAAAAACTGTGATTTCTATGGATTGCTAATCTTGTGTGTTCTAAACATGCAAATGCTGAAGCTTATGATAATGAAAGTAGGGCAGCTTGTTTGAATTCTATCTTGTTTGAAATGGGTGACAAGACAAATGATTCTGTTGAAAATGTCAAACAATGGAAAATCCAGGATGGAATGTAACAGTACCAGAGAAGGAAAGTTGCTACTCAACATATAGCGGAGATGCTGAGTCGCGATAGGCACAATAAAAAGATTCACACAATTAAAGCTTTCGGCCATTAAGGCCTTTGTCAGCAGTAGACACACACGCGTGCACACACACAAACACACACAAACACACACACACACACACACAAACAAACACAAACACACACACACACACACACACACACACACACACACACACACACACACACACACACACACACACACCACTCTCTCTCTCTCTCTCTCTCTCTCTATCTCTCTCTCTCTCTCTGACATAAATGCAACTTGTACACACATCTGCAGTCTCAGAGAACTGAGACCACACTGTGAACAGCAGCACCAGTGCATGATGGGAATGGTGACTGGGTGGGGGTAAGGAGGAAGCTGGGGCAGGGAGGGAGGGGGAGGGATAGTATGGTGGGAGTGGCAGGCAGTCAAGTGTTGCAGTTTAGACGGAGGGCAGGAGAGATTGCAGGGAAAGTTCCCACCTGTGCAGTTCAGAAAAGCTGGTGTTTGTGGGAAGGATCCATATGGTACAGACTGTCAAGCAGTCATTAAGATGAGGGATATCATGTTTGGCAGTGCGTTCAGTAACAGGGTGGTCCACTTGTTTCTTGGCCACAGACAGCTTGTTGGTTGTCATGCCTACATAGAATGCAGCACAGAGGTTGCAGCTTAGCTTGTAAATCACATGACTGGTTTCACAGGTAGCCATGCCTTTGATGGGATAGGTGATGTTAGTGACCGGACTGGAGTAGTTGGGGATGTATGGGACACGTCTTGCATCTAGGTCTATTACAGGGGTGTGAGCCATGAGGTAAGGGATTGGGAGCAGGGGTTGTGTAAGGGTGGGCGAGTATATTATGTAGGTTCGGTGGACGGCAGGGGTGGGAAGGATAGTGGGCAGGACATTTCTCATTTCAGGGCATGACGAGAGGTAATCAAAACCCTAGTGGAGAATGTCATTCAGTTGCTCCAGTCCCAGATGGTACTGAGTTACGAGGGGAATGCTCTTCTGTGGCCGGACTGTGGGAGGAGGCTGGTATCTTTCCAGTCTCTCACAGTCCGGCCACAGAAGAGCATTCCCCTCGTAACAGGAGATTCATTTTTGTACAAGGATGGGAGGAAAATTACGGTTTGTGAAGGCTTCAGTGAGACCCTCAGCATATTTCGAGAGGGACTGCTCATCACTGCAGATGCGACAACCATGGGTGTCTAGGCTGTACAGAAGGGACTTCTTGGTATGTAATGGGTGGTAGCTGTCAAAGTGGAGGTATTGCTGGTGCTTATTAGGTTTGATATGGACGGAGGTACTGATGTAGCCATTTCTGAGGTCAAGGTCAAGATCTAGGAAGGTGGCTTGTTGGGTTGAGTAGGACCAGGTGAAGCAAATGGGGGAGAAGTTCCTGAGGTTCTGGAGGAATGTGAATAAGGTGTCCTCACCTTCCATCCAAATAGCAAAGATGTCATCAATGAACCTGAACCAGGTGAGGGGTTTAGAATTCTGGGTTTTTAGGAGGGATTCCTCTAGATGGCCCATGAATAGGTTAGCATAGGATGGTGCCATGCGGGTGCCCATAGCCGTACCCCGGATTTGTTTGTAGGTAATGTGTTCAAAGGAGAAGTAATTGTGGGTGAGGTATAGTTGGTCATGGAGACTAGGAATAAGGTTGGTGGTTTAAAATCCATAGGGCACCTGGAAAGGTAGTGTTCAACAGCAGTAAGGCCATGGGCATTAGGAATGTTAGTGTACAGGGAGGTGACATGAATAGCGACGAGCAGGGCACCGTGTGGTAAAGGAATAGGAACTGTGGAGAGTCGGTCGGGAAATGGTTGGTATCTTTTATATAGGAGGATAGGTTCCGGGTAATAGGTTGAAGGTGCTGGTCTATGAGAGCAGAGATTCTCTCAGTGGGGGCACAGTAACCGGCCACAATGGGGCGTCCTGGGTGGTTGGGTTTATGGTCTTTAGGAAGCATGTAGAAGGTGGGAGTGCGGTGAATGCTAGATGTAAGTAGAGAGATGGAATCTGGGAAAATGTTTAAAATGTAGAAATTGAAACAATAGATTTGAGTGTGCTGGGCAGAATGGTACACTTAGAAATATTCAATGCAGGAAAGCCAACTAATCCCAATTCATGTAAGTGACATTGTAGCAAACCAGGACATAAGTAGCCAACATATTGAGATTGACAGTAGAATTAAGGAACACTTTAGAAACTGTAGGGAGGTTGCTACAGATAACATGAATGATCCTCAACTAGATATGAACAATCAGTTAAATGCTCATTCCAATCCTATCTGTAATTGTGAATCGAATCAATTAAGTGAAGACGTAAGTAACAAAGAGATACCCGTTCATCCTACACAAATGTCCAACAGTAGTGTAAACCAGTTATGTGATTGAGACTTTAAAGAGGTTGAGAATGATTTATTGAGAGAAAATAATCTTACAGAACAACATAATTTTGTGGGTAGCCCATACATAGAAATTTCAGTTGGTAACTGGACAGGTTTACGTCTGATTGACCTCGGCAGTGCAATTTCAATTGTGTTGAGAAATTTAGAGACAGAGTAAAGAATAATCCTAACTACACTGAGTTTCCTATCTCAGGAGTTAAAATCAAATGTGCAACTGGTAAGTACAGCAAAGTTGTTAATAAACAAGCCTTAATTACCTTCCATATAGGAAAAACTGTGTTTCAGCAAGGTTGCCTGATCATCAGTCATCTAAATGAGGGGGAAAGGATCAAATCTTAAAGAGTAATATATCTTTTGACTGGGGTAATTCAAAGGTTTGGTACAAAATTGACTGTTGTGAGAGTGAAGTTCAATTTTCTGGTCATACTAAGCTATAGCTAAGAACTGGTGATTCTACAATTAACAAAGTGTGTGCTATGAGGTACAAGTAAGAAAGGGGTTTTAGATGATTTTATGGGTGTTGATGTTACTGTTAAAGACTTTGATCATATGGTCAGTGATAAGGTTAATGAGGATAATAGGCTTACTGAGTATGAAAAATCTGAACTTGAAAGTGTATTGAGAGAGTTTGAAGATATTTTCAGTGAAAAGCCAGATAGGGTTGAGAACTACTCTTGTATGCTTGGGCTGAAGCAGCATCAGCCCTTCTTCATAAGACTGTACTCAGTACCTATATGTCAGAAATAGATTGTGGAGAGGAAACTCCAAAAGTTGCAAGAGTGAAGAACTATTGAAAGAAGCATAAGTAAGTACAACAATCCCTGGTTGTTGCATCCAAAAACATTGGTGTAGTCAGGCTTGCACTTGATTCCAGACATCTAAACAAATATTTGGAAAGGAAAACAGATCACTCAGAGTCAATGGAAGAATTATTAAACAAGTTCCATGTTGCCATGTGGGTGCCTATTGCACCTTGATCCTAGTTCCAGAAAATACACTGCGTTTTTATTCTCTGGAAAAGGTTACCAGTACTGTGTAGTTCCTTTTGGTCTCAATGTATCAGTTGCAGAATTTATAAGAGCCATGGCTTTGGTGTTAGGTAGTGAGATACTATTCAAGCTGGGTATTTATGTTGATGACATTCTCATAATGAGTAATTCATGGAACGAGCATATCGAGACAATTAAGGAGGTAGCAATGAAATTCATAAAAGGAGGTATGACCCTCAAATTGGCTAAATGTAGATTTGGGATTAAATCTTAGAACTTCTTGGGTCACACCATCAGTGAGGAAGGAATTCTGCCCAATGGAGATAAAATTAAAACTGTTGCTGATCTTTCCAGACCCAGGAATAAAAAGGAATTGAGATCCTTCTATGGGCTATGTAACTTCTACTGTAAATACATCAGATCATAAGTCCAGAATGAACTATGTTTACTTCATTTATTGAAAAGGAACACATTATTGAAATGTTCAACAGACTGTCAAACAGTTGAGATCAAAACACATCTTTGCAATAGTCAGATTCTATGTAGTCCTGACCTTTAATAACTATTTTGCCTTTGAGAGATAGTTATGAGTATGGACTTGGTGCCTATTTTTTTCATCAGGAGGAGGAACAGATGGTAAAATGTAAAGTAAGTTTTGCAAGCAGGAGTTTACTTAAACACAAAAGGAATTACATAGCCACTGAAAATGAGTTGCTCAAAATTGTGAGGGGGTTCAAGAAATTTAGGAGCTATCTCACTGGACATAAAGTCATCATATTCTCTGATCACAAAGCTCTGAGCTGTTTATAAGCATGTAAGCTGTATCATAACCAAATCACTCACTGGGCATTGTTTCTTCAGCCATTCAGTTACACTGTTTCACATATTAAAGGTGAGCAAAATTGTGTTGCTGATGCCTTGTCTAGATTGCCAAATGGTAATGATCAGGAGAACTTCGAGATTCAGGTGGACAAGAACTTTATTAAGGAAGTGAAGTGTGAGCGAGAAATTAAAAAAAATTGGAACAATTACAGAGACACCAAAACCTAGATGAGGACTTGAAATTGGTGAAAAGCTTACTATATAAGAAAGGTGAGGCTAAAGTTGTAAAATATTACCTGGTCCATATGGGTATTTTGTTCAGGAAACACAGACCAGACTCTGATAATTGGAATGTATGTTGGCCCAAACAACACATAGACTTACTCTTAAGTTTATACATGAGAGTTTTGGCCACTGTGGTAGAATGAAATGCACTCAAAAGTTACAAAAAAATGTTTATTTTAATAATATATCCAGGAGGGTACAATTTGGCTACCTTTTTGTGATAGATGCCAGAAAGAAAAAGTAACAAATCAGTGCCATAAAGGTTTTTTAAATAGTGTTTTACCCAGAGGTAAATCTGAGTTAGTTGGTGTTGACTTCTTTGGACAATTATCTCATTCCAAAGAAGGATACAGTTTACATCTTTGTTGTGATTGATTTGTTTAGTAAATTGGTTAAATTGTCCCATTGAAAAAGACTACCAGTATGGAAATTATACAGGGTTTTGAAAATGGTTATTTCACCAATGCTGGCAAAGCTAAAGCTATATTATCTGACAATGCAAACCAGTTCATCTCACATGTATGCAAACAGTTTATGAAAGATCAGAACATCAAACATATTTGCATTTCTGTTTACTCACCATCTTGTAATCCTACTGAAAGATAAATGCGTGAGATTGGCCAACTTTGTAGGACTTACTGTTCCAAAGATCATTCAAATTGGTACTCATATGTAACATGATTTGAAGAAATTCTCAACCATCTGCAACACACAACAACTGGATTTTCTCCTTACGAGATACATTACAATAAGAAAACAACTAATTTATTGTATGAATTAGTAAAGTTTCCCAAGCACACTGAGTTGTCTCCTGATGAGACAGAAGACATTCTGAGGAGAAATATGGAGATTTATCACAGCAAGAAGAAGTTAAGGCATGACAAAAATGTTAAGATGATTCAGTACAAAGTTGGTGATCTAGTGTTAACAAAAAGTTATGAGAAATCAAAAGCTATAAATAAGGCGATCAAAAACTTTTTTGATATATGTATTGGTCCTTTCGAAATTTGCAAAATGCCACATCCCAATGTATTCAGCATCCTCTATCCTAGATCCAGGAAAGTGTTTGCATTGAGAAACATAGTGCATCTAAAACCAAATGTATCAAAAAGTTACACTTCAGTACCACATCACTCAGATACAGATTAACATATCAGATTATTTGTTGTTGTTTTGCATACATTTGAAAGTGGTGAATTTTGTCTTTCAATAAATCTGTGAATGTTAAATTTGAAAAGGAGATACAGCATACACTTTTCAGTACTAAGATGACTTGGATTGAAAATTTGAGAATGTTGATTGATGAAGAAATTATTATATATTTGTACATAGTTTAATAAGCCACGGCTGCAAAATACTAACGCGAATTCTTTACAGACGAATGGAAAAACTGGTAGATGCAGACCTCGGGGAGGATCAGTTTGGATACCGTCGAAATGTTGGAACACGTGAGGCAATACTGACCTTACGACTTATCTTAGAAGAAAGATTAAGAAAAGGCAAACCTACATTTCTAGCATTTGTAGACTTAGAGAAAGCTTTTGACAATGTTGACTGGAATACTCTTTTTCAAATTCTAAAGATGGCAGGGGTAAAATACAGGGAGCGAAATGCTATTTATAATTTGTACAGAAACCAGATGGCAGTAATAAGAGTCGAGGGGCATGAAAGGGAAGCAGTGGTTGGGAAAGGAGTGAGACAGGGTTGTAGTCTCTCCCCGATGTTATTCAATCTGTATATTGAGCAAGCAGTAAAGGAAACAAAAGAAAAATTTGGAGTAGGTATTAAAATTCATGGAGACGAAGTAAAAACTTTGAGGTTTGCCGATGACATTGTAATTCTGCCAGAGACAGCAAAGGACCTGGAAGAGCAGTTGAACGGAATGGACAGTGTCTTGAAAGGAGGATATAAGATGAACATTAACAAAAGCAAAACGAGGATAATGGAATGTAGTCAAATTAAATCGGCTGATGCTGAGGGAATTAGATTAGGAAATGAGACACTTAAAGTAGTAAAGGAGTTTTGCTATTTAGGAAGTAAAATAACTGATGATGGTCGAAGTAGAGAGGATATAAAATGTAGACTGGCAATGGCAAGGAAAGCATTTCTGAAGAAGAGAAATTTGTTAACATCGAATATAGATTTATGTATCAGGAAGTCGTTTCTGAAAGTATTTGTTTGGAGTGTAGCCATGTATGGAAGTGAAACATGGACGATAACTAGTTTGGACAAGAAGAGAATAGAAGCTTTCGAAATGTGGTGCTACAGAAGAATACTGAAGATAAGGTGGATAGATCACGTAACTAATGAGGAGGTATTGAATAGGATTGGGGAGAAGAGAAGTTTGTGGCACAACTTGACTAGAAGAAGGGATCGGTTGGTAGGACATGTTTTGAGGCATCAAGGGATCACAAATTTAGCATTGGAGGGCAGCGTGGAGGGTAAAAATCGTAGAGGGAGACCGAGAGATGAGTACACTAAGCAGATTCAGAAGGATGTAGGTTGCAGTAGGTATTGGGAGATGAAGCAGCTTGCAGAGGATAGAGTAGCATGGAGAGCTGCATCAAACCAGTCTCAGGACTGAAGACAACAACAACAACAACAACATTTGTACATCAGCTTATGATATCTGAGAAAGCTATAAGGAATTTTGACTCTGAAGATGCTTTTCAACACCTTCATGATGATTCTGTTCTTGCTTGAACACACTGCTTTATAGCAAAGATGAGTTGTTAAGTGTAACATATTCCATGCTTATTTTGGCATATACTACAGTTATTTGATGACATTATGAAGGAATGATCGTATGTATGCCTCGGTTTTGTGAATATTATTGCTGCTCGATCCAGGGGTGACAGCAGCAGATTGAGTTGATTGTGTGATGTTTTGAATCGATGACTTTGCTTGATACCTTCACGCTGGTGGGTGTTTTGTATAGCTTTAGGATTTTTGGATGATTTGGTCAGTGAATGACCAGCATTTTCAATATTTGTGCTATACATTCTTGAATGAACATGTTACATTTGTTGATATCATTTAAGGGTTTTTTTTTACTTGTAGTTCATTTGTTTTTCATTGTATAGCAACAAATTGCATCTTTTTTCACCCTTAGCAACAGGCTGGGGGGTGGGTGGGGGGTAATTTTAACTTAAGGATTTATGATTTGTTTAGATTAGATGATTTTAACTTTGCTTAGAACAGACAAGATATTATATGAATTGGAAGATGATTTTCTTAGAGGAACAAGTTTGACACTACTGAGATTGAAAATAAAAATTGACACTTGTACTTAGACTGTACAATTTCAATGACATAACTTGAATAATACTATTGTATTTAAAAAAAAGTTAGTTTAAGTTATTTTGATGATTTTGTCTTACTATTTTACATGAATTTTCCTTACATTGTACGGGGTAAGGTTATTTGACGATCTTTTGAGATGGAATAATTTCTGGCAAACATACATCAGAATTCATAACTGATTGATTGTTGTTGTGATGTACAGTTAACACACATATTACATCGATGTATGACTAATTCTTCATGAAACCTCAAGATGACACTGTGTATCCTGAGATGCTGAAAGAAGGTAACAAAATCTTACTTGGCACATACATGCCATGATATTAACAATTTTAACACATGATGGGAACAGTTTTGTGGTTATTGATTCTAAATACACACTCACACTCACTACATTGATTATAGTAAACCCACATTTCCATTACCCATACCGTTTACCTGAAATGTTTATCGAGATGAGTTGAGCAAGATATTCAGATTCAGAGAGTTGAGATTATCTTGACTTAGCTATTTGGAACCACACCTGGATTTGACTTTTCCATAATCACCGAGGGGGGCACATCAGAATGAAACTATCCTGTGATGATTTTTCTTATTTATATTTTGTGCCTTTTTCATTTATCTTGTTTAGTGTATTTGCTGTATTTTGTATATATACCTGGGTTTGGCTTAAAAGTAGTCTGACTGATTTCATGCCAGAAGTAAAGACACAAATTCAAAAATAAAAAAATGTTCATTATACCATGAGGGGCAAACATGATAAATGGAAAACATGTATTGTTTAAGGTAAAAGGATACTGATTTAAATGATTGTGCAAGCAGTATTTTCAAATGGAATGGAACCTGATAAATCTAGTTTCAGGAACTGAAAAGTCAGTAATGTACCTGAGACTAGCTAATATAAATATCACAAAATTGAATTTATGTTAAAAGCAAACATCTGTAAATAATTTATAACGTAGTTCATACTTATTATCTTCTGTTACATTCTAGTAAATGTTCACTTTTTAACTTGTTTGATAAAATATGTTTCGTTGCCTCACACCAATGTATGGAAAAATTTATGGTGCTGTCTTATGCCAATTTTCTTATAGAATTGTAGAACAAACTTTTTCATGCCACTTTATTAGTTTTACATAACTTTTGCTTTTTGGTTTCTTTTGTTCAGGTGCCTAACACCATTTAATACAGTTTTTGTAATTTATGTTGGTAATTGTGCTTCACATGACATACTCTCATCTATTGTATTTATTAATTTCATTGGTGCTTCACAACATTTAAAACTTTTATGTATGTTTGACCTCGTGCTTACACATTTGTATTTCTACATTAATAGGCGCTTCACACCATTTTAAAATTGTTTTTTTGATTTATGTTTGACAATGTGCCTTACAAGACTCAATCTGCATTTGGAACTCTTTCTCTCTCTCTCTCTCTCTCTCTCTCTCTCTCTCTCTCTCTCTCTCTCTCTCTGTGTGTGTGTGTGTGTGTGTGTGTGTGTGTGTGTGTGTGTGTGTGTGTGTGTGTGTCAGGTTTAGTCCTTTAACTGCTCTGGACATGTTAACGCACATGCCTTTATACCTGTCCCTGTGTGCTCTGGACATGTTAATGTGTGCCACTGTGCCACCAGCCCTTCTACCACATACACACGTTCAGAGTACCAGGTAAGAGGACACAGGGACAGGTATAAAAGCGTGCACATTAACACATCCAAAGCACTTAAAGGGTTAAAACTCACAAGTCGATCATTCCATTGACTAGTTCATCTACCACTGGTACTGGAATTTGCTTACTTTTCCAAATTTCACATACAGTCCATCTGCTGTTTGTAGAAGAGCTTTCCAATAACTGACATTAGTAAAAGCTCTTCTGGTGTGACATAATTACTGATATTAATTTTAAGTGTTAATTAATTAATTTTCCATTTTCAAAAATTGTTAATGTTTGTCAGTTATTTGTTCTTTGGAAAAGATGGGTTTTGGAGGGAAGTTTTGATGGCAGTGAATGCAGATGGCTGGTGGTGGTAGAACAATTTTGTGTGTGTGTGTGTGTGTGTGTGTGTGTGTGTGTGTGTGTGTGTGTGCATGTTTGTGTGATTAAACGATGATGACTCAAAGAGAAAATTATGCAGATTATTATTGTGACATTCACAGATAGGAAGACACTATACTGAGCACCTCCTTTAGCAATATTTCACAAGTGCAAATCATAAGTAATTGCAAGCATATTACATTAGAAGCTCTAATGTTTAACAGTAACAGAGTAATGTGTTCTCATCTATTTACTCATTTGTTTACTACATTCTGTAGGTTGTTTATAATAGCAAAGAAGTTGCAACAGAGAAGTGTTTCGCAGTAGTCAAAATGACCAAGTGCTCATAGCTATTAAGGTATGCATTTCAGAGCTCATGTTTACTGGACTTTTTTTCTTGTTTTAGTCCATACTCCTATCTCTCAAAATATGAAATTCTTCTTTCCAACCCCTGTATAGTCAATCTGAAACATTCCAGTGTTCCCTGGTGTCTCCCACATGTACAGTTATCTTTCAGGATTTTTAATGTTGGTGATGATTAAATTATGCTTTGTGCAAAATTATACATGATGACTCGTCTTCCCCCAGTCCACATTAGCCTACTATTTTTCCTATCAAATTCAAGTCATTCACCACAATTAGTTTTTTGTTGCCCTTAAATATCAAAATAATTTCCTTTATCTCATCACAGGACTAATTGGTACATAAACTTGTACTACTGCGGTGGGTGTTGGCTTCATGTCTGTCCTGGCTACAATACTGTATTCATTACGCTGTTCATAGCGGCTTACCTACATGTCTACTTTCCTATCCTTTATTAGGGTTACTACTGTGTTGCCCATATTTGATTTTGTGTAGATACCTATGTACTCACATGATATGAAGTCCTTTTCTTCATTCCACCATGTTTCACTAATTCCCACTGCGTCTAATTTCAACCCAGTCATTTCCATTTTAAAATTCCCTATCTACTTACCTGATCAATGGGTCTGACATTCCATATTCTGGCACATACAATGCCAGGTTTGGTTTTCGTGATTATGACATCCTCCTGAGCAGTCCTTGCCTTAAGAGTTAATGGAGAACTCTTCTACCTTCAGAATATTTTACCAACAGGTTGCCATCATCATTCAGTTGTACAGTAGAGCTTAACAACCCCAGGAAAAAATGGCTACAGTCTCCTCTCACTTTAAGCTGTTCACAGTACTAGTAAAGCAAAGCCGGGTTGGCTAATTTTACAGGGTCACATCAGTCAATCAACCAGGCTGTTGCCCCAACTATTGGAAAGGCTTCTGCCCCTTTTCCGGAACCACAGGTTAAGCTGTCCACCATTGTGGGTGCACCTATGATGTCAATGGGCTGGCTACCACTATCACTAAGGCACACAAGCCTCCCCACCTAGGCAAAGTCCATGATTTGTGCAGAGTGCTAGTCTGCACTAAAAGAAAAATTTTACTATTCCTTGCATGGAATTTCTCTAAATCAGCATTTTATGTTATTCTGTACAAAATGTTTTCAGTAGCTCTAATAATTGGACTGATGAAAAAAGTGCAGCATCTAGAAGACATGGTTGGTTGTCAATGTAGTTTTGTACCTGTACAAACCATCAGTGGGTATGTAAATGAGTAGAGTTTCAGTTCTCAGTGTGAGACAGACTGGTCACCAGAATGCATTAGTGTTTTTCATGTGTAGTGTTGTAACCAGGCCTAGGAGGATATACAAAGGATGTAAGCAGCATCAGATGCTGAGTAGTCACTATGCAGCACAAGGAAAAGCAATGAGACAGTCTTACCAGTACCTGGCAGAGTCTGAAAGGGATCTTGCTGTGGATCTCCATCTAGCTGGCTGAGGCCTGATGTTGGACTGCAAGGGAACTTGATAGCAGGCACGCGCATTGCCACAATTCTGACTGACCACTTTGATCACCACATTGTGCACAAGGCACTTTGTAGCCCCTTCTCATCTGTGCCTGCCATCTGAGAACAAGTAATGGAGTCCCTGAAATAATTCTGCATCATCTCACTCCATTGGTTGGAAACAAGCACCAGTCACTAACCCCCCCCCCCCCCCCCCCCCCCCATGTAAGCTGCAGCTAACACTGATGGCTGTGTTGGAATGGTGCCATGACTGAGAAGCAGAAATAACATTTTGTTTTAATATCAAGAAACCTGTTTCTTGTTTAGGGGAAAGAATCAAGCAAGCTGCTGACAACTGATGTTGCATTGTGGTGAGTAATGAATCACAGTTCTGCACAAACCTGGAAGACTATCATCAGCAGGTGTGGTGGTGACTTTGGGAGAGATTACATTCTTAGGATATTTGGAGAGGTACAGAAGTGTTAATCCTGGTTTGATGGTCTGGGGACACATTGGGTATGACTTCAGGTTAGAGCTCGCAGTGGGAGGGAATGCTCACAACAAGATCATTGTGCATCCTGATGTGTTGCCTCTTTTATGACAGTATAATGGTGTCATTTTTTAACAGGACATTGCTTGTCCACATGTGGCATGTTCTTCTATGAACTTTCTGCATGATGCTGAAATACTCCTGTGGCCACCAAGCTCCTCAGATCTGTGCCCAATAGAGCATGTACTGGGTTAGACATCAACTCTTTTCCAGTGCCCTAATTGAGAATTTCTTTAATCAATTACAACTTATGTGTGCCAGCTTGCTTCAGGAGAGGCTAAATGGCTTGATGACATCCTTCCCAACTAAATCTGTGTACTCATACAGGCCGGATGAGGTGCATCATCATACTGATATATATATTCTCATACTGCCAAGTTCTTTGAAAATATTTTAATCACTTAAAAAACATCACATAACCTATCAAACTGCCAAGTTTCATTCCATTTCCTCCTCCACTTCCAGGTGCTTCACTTTTTTCAGGTAGAGTAGTTTAAAAGATATTTATTTATGTATGTTCTGAGGAGTTCCCTGTACTGTATATCAACTGATTTCAACTGATTTCAACTGTATCTAATAGGACAATAACATTTTGAACATGTTTGCTTGTTACTTATCATGGCAATCATAATGGCCATTGAAAATGATGATTCAATCATTCAGAGTATTTTCTGTAATGACAATATGTCTCAAGTTAAAATTATGTGGAGGACTGGGAATGAATGAAAAATACAACACTTTTGCTAATAAAGTGCTTACCTTATTTGAACACTGTTTTCCCCCAACATTAACCAAGGGTAGAGCGAAGTCTACAAAGAAGCCATGGATTACTCGAGCAATAGGGGTATCTTGTAAAAGAAAAATAAAACTGTATCTGTCGATCTGAAACAGTTCTGATGTTGATGCTATAGCATGTTACAAGAAATACAGCAAAATATTAAAGACTGTAATATGAACATCAAAGGAAATATATTATAAGGAAAAGATAGTCAGATCAGATAACAAAATAAAGACGATATGGGATATAGCGAAGGAGAACACTGGTAGAACCAGACATGAAGAGGGACATATAGCATTAAGAGTAAATGATACATTGATGACAGATATGTATATAGTGTTGAAGAACTTTTCAACAAACATTTTAAAACTGTTACTGAAAAGATGGGGTTTTAAGGTTCTGTAGATGCTGCTATGGAATACCTCAGATCAGACATTTCAAGTAACTTCCATAATATGAATTTGACCCCCACCATCCCAGCAGAAATAATGTCCATCATAAAATCTTTAAAATCGAAAACCTCTAGTAAGTATGATGAAATATCAACAAAGTGTATTAAATAATGTGATTCTGGGTTAAGTAATGTATTAAGCTATCTGTGTAACCAGTTGTCTATCAGTGGAATACTTCCCGAATGGTTGAAATATGCTGAAGTTAAGCCACTATTTAAGAAGGTAGATAAAGAACTATCATCAAATTTCCATCCAATTTCCCTTTTGCCAACATTCTCAAAAATTTTAGAAAAAGTAATGAACAATCAGCTTTATAACCACCTTTTCTCAAATAACATACTGTCAAAGTCTCAGTTCGGATTTCTAAAGGGTTCTGATATTGAGAAGGCTATCTACACTTACAGTGAAAATGTGCTTAATTCATTAGACAAAAAATTGCAGGCAACTGGTATATTTTGTGATCTGCCAAAGGCATTTCACTGTGTAAATCACAATATCCTTTTAGGTAAATTAGAATATTATGGTGTAACAGGAAATGCTGCAAAATGGTTCAAATCTTATATCTTTGGTAGGAAACAAAGGCTGTTATTAGGATAGACATGTATCAAGCTATCAGACATCGTCCAACTGGTAACTAATTACATGTGGGGTCCCACAAGGTTCCATTAAAGGGCTCTTAGTTTTTCCTGTGTATATCAATGACCTTTCATCAGTAACATTATCAGATGCCAAGTTCGTTTTGTTTGCTGATGATACAAACTATGCAATAAATAGCAAATCGAGTTTAGTCTTAGAAAGATCAGCCATAAAATATTTGTGGACATTAATCACTGGTTCCTAGACAATTCTTTGTCACCAAACTTTGAAAAAACACACTACATGCAGTTCAGAACTTGTAAGGGGTGTCCCATGAGTATATGCCTAACATAGGATGACAAGAAGATAAAAGAAGTGGACAGCGTTAAATTCTTGGGATTACAGCTTGATAATAAATTAAACTGGGAGGAGCACACCACTGAATTGCTGAAGTATCTTAACAAATCTCTATTTGCAATCCAAATTGTCAGACATAAGAGATATAAAAATGAAAAAGCTGGCATACTATGCCTACTTTCATTTGATAATGTCATATGGTATTGTGTTTTAGGCCAATTCATCAAGCCAAGCTAAAGTTTTCTGGGCACAAAAACATTCAGTAAGAGTTATATGTGGTGTGAACTCAAGAACATCCTGCAGAAGGCTGTTTAGGGAACTAGGGATACTAACTACTGCTTCCCAATATATTTATTCCTTAATGAAATTTGTTATTAAAAATATATCACTTTTTCAAACCAACAGCTGAATTAATGGAATCGGTACTAGAAATGAGAATAATCTTCACAAGGATTTTAACTCACTTACTCTTGGACAAAAAGGTGTGCATTACTCAGGAACAAACATGTTCAATAACTTGCCAGCAGCCACAAAAAACTTAGCAATCAATGAAATTCAGTTTAAGAGAAGCCTAAAGGATTTATTGGTGACTAACTCCTTCTACTCCATTGATGAATTTTTCAGTAGGACCAACTGATTTGTATGTATCTGCACCATTTCAGTGCACAGCAATGTGTTCCTTGTAAGTAGGTGTGTGTGTGTGTGTGTGTGTGTGTGTGTGTGTGTGTGTGTGTGTGTGTGTAAGTACA
This sequence comes from Schistocerca gregaria, assembly GCF_023897955.1. NCBI lineage: Eukaryota > Metazoa > Arthropoda > Insecta > Orthoptera > Acrididae > Schistocerca > Schistocerca gregaria. The sequence continues at coordinate 542,876,183 of NC_064923.1, forward strand.
GTCTAACCTCTGCTCCATTTCAGTGCAGTAATGTGTTCATTTTAAATAAGTATTTTAGTAGTTCTATTACATGTATATTACCTTATAAATAAAAAACATTTTTTTTTAATTTCAGTGCAATAGTGTTTGTGAAATGATTCTTTCATATAGTGTTCATTAAAAAAATCACTTGAGACCTGTGGAAGGTACATTAGCTTATTTGTTTCAGTTGTAAATATCTGTCATATATTATTGTTTTTCTGACATGTTCCACATCCTGGAGAACCTCGTCACTATGGATCAATTGGAGTGAAAGTAAATCTAATCTAATCTAATCTAGAAACAGAATAGACCCCATTATTGACCAGTATGCTACTAATCTTGTCATCATAGACCTCTCAGACTGGCATACAGCTCCAAGTTGGTATGGTCAGAGCATGGAAAAAAAGGATAGGCGCTCATGATGAGTCTAATCTCAGTCAATGTGTGAGATATCCTCTGATGTCATAAATTTACTGTCCATGAAAGGCTTGAATCTGAGTTTTAAACAGTTTCACTATACAGTTTTAACTTTCTAAATACAGTAGGACAGCATTAAGGTGGCCTGCCTCTCAGAGCCCAAGTAGTAGGTAAGGCATCATATGGCACAAGGATTAAGGTACACAGTTGAATATTAAAAACGGGAAAACTATGTATCTGCATATACAAAATGGTACAATGTGTTGAATTTTTCTCTTGACAATTTTTTCTCTGTATAGCCTACCATGGAATACCCTTACCAGCTTTTCAAACTGTTTCTTACCACCATGTTTATATATTTTACTTTTTTAATGTTGAGTAATAAAAATACACATGGCTTCCTCATAACTGAGATTGTTTTTACTAACTGTGCCAATCGCACTTTCTCTTTGCAAAAGGTGCAGCACCTTTACTGCAAGTGAATGGATGCCTACAAACACTGGTAGCACACATATGACCAGTTCTAGTTGCAATTTGTGTGGGAAAGTTATATTTACACTGTACACATTATAAGGATAGTTCATTAAAAAATAAATGCATTTTCATCTAAAAATACTTTCTTTCACTGGTAGGCCCGGAACATTTCATTTTGTCCTTGTATAACACTATATATCCCTCATTACTTGAAGCTCATAAAAACATACTTTTTTAGGTCTGTGGTGAATTCTATAAAGGAAGTCTAACTTTTTAGCCTCTTTGTGACTGGTTTATGCTCTTCTACTGAGAACAGAGCCATTTACCAAATGCCTTTGAGCGTAATTAACTATGGATGTTATTACATCAGATGTGCTTTGGAATACAAGCCTGGAATGGGACTCTCACAGCTCTCCACACAAAATCTGAAACTGATTATCATCTGAATTATAAGCAGATGGGAAAAAACTGTAGAAACAACACTTTGAGAGCTTTTGAATGATACTCTTTCTGACCTTGTTTGTTCTACGACATTAATAATTTACTTATAAATGACTTCCTTAGTGCAGTTGTTAAGATATACGCCATAGACTTTGGAGAGTGGAGGCTCATGCCCCCATCCTGATTTAGGTTTTTTGTGGTTGTCCTCAATCATTTCTGGCAAATGTTGGGATGGTTCCTACAACAACGTCTTGATCAACCAACTGTCCTGTCCTCTCATTAAATGCATGTATATTTGCATGTCTGTATATATATTAGTTGTGTCCCTCACCATTCTTGAAGATTTGTCAGAAGTTCAGAGTGATTTACAGTGTTTCATTAACCACAGATCAAATTTCCAAATATTGTTTTAAGAAATGGAGAATTAATTAATATAATCACATGCAGTTCATGTATTATCTACAAATATAATATCAATTTACTATGCAAAAATTAAAAATGAGACCAACCTGCTCTTCTGCTGATACTGGTGCAGCAGCTCCTGGTGCACTCAATGGTGCTGCCGGTGCACCAGGTGCTCCACCATGTGCTTCAGTTAATGAACTAGTAATACGACCTAGTGTATCAATTATTCCTTCTAGAGTGGGACCAACGGTCGAAGAACAACTTGGGCAGCCCTGCAATCAAAAGACAATTAGTTTATAGTAATTCATCAGCTGCTTTAACTAACATGAAGAGACCTTATTGCCAAGTATCCAACAAAGAAACAAAACATTAAAAATTTAAGCACTAAATGGTATACATATACACAAATTTGAAGACAATTATTTGTTGTTAATTTACTGAGTTTGAAAACAGTGAGGGATGGTCTTTTTGTTTTAACAGCCTACACAATATACGAACTGCAGTAGTATTTCAGATGAAGTTTATACTCAAATCTGAAGAAGACATTACATGATGTGCTCCACTGCTGCCACGTAATTACTTGTCCAGTGAATTAGTATGCTCTTGGAAATGTAAACAGGTATGTTCCATTTTATGTTAGCTTCACAGTACCCCAGAATTGTGAATTAGTCTTTTGCAACTAAGCTTTGGCAGCAAACTGTTTTATTGTAGCAAAGAAGAACAATACTAATGCATCATTATTCTCCCTTTTCCATGTTACTTTAATAAAAAGTCACAACATCTTGCTTGATTCTTTCCCCTAAACAGGAAACAGGTTTCTTGATATTAAAACAAAATGTTATATAATTATTTCTGTAACTCTGCTATTCCATTAGCAAATCAGTGCACAAAATAGTAGCTACAGCATTTTTGTGCTAATTTACATTAATTGAAACATTTTATCATTAATGACATATATCCCTTTGTGTGTATAAATGTCTCAAAATGTGTAGCACCATCTTCAGTTAAATGGAAAACAAATTTAAGTGTGACTGGTAGCAGTATAACATAAATAATTATTCCACACAGTAACAATCTCCACACTCAGCCACAATTAAAAATTATTGCTTGGTGTAAAGTTCTAAAACATATTAACTTACTACAACAGCAGAGATCCTAAACAATTCACACACAGATTGAATATTATTTATATTGTAAAACAGTGAAATTGGCAGTCTTTTGTCACATTCATAGTGTGACCATGGAATGTGAACTGTCTATAAATTGACATACAGTTGTGTAGTGGAGTATGATGTATAGATGGACAAGTTCTGCATGGAACACTAATATGAGCTACAACACATTTATCGAATACTTCTCTTCAAACTAGTAATCTAAATTTTCAACTTCTGTTCATAATGGAAATTTCTCTTCATTGAAATTATTTAATGGTTATAATTGTAAGTCATACCCCTATAAAAGAAAAGCAGTCCTCCATTAAAAGGATAACTGATACAAATAAAAGGAAATTATGGGAAAATTAATTAAGAAATATTTTGAGCATTAGCAAAATTTCTTAGGTGCTGTTACAAAGCTGTGTACAGTACAGAGTACTAAACATAATATCTGCTTTAGTTGCTATTTATTGTAGAAGAGGACTGAAAACATAGTTTCTGATTATTACATTGGGAAATGACTGTTCATTGAAAAATATTATCTTTAAGGTGCTTCAAAAGTACGGAATAAGCAAAACACATTTGTGGTAGAGGGTAGTGGTGTGGTAGGCAAGAATACACAGACATACTTGAAAAATAACAACATAACTTGCTTCACAACTCATGGGTTTCTCAAGAAGAAAAAACTAATTGGAATGTAGGAGAGAAAAGATGCTATTTAAAAACCTTACTCTTGCATTACAGTCACAAACATTCTGGAAAGAGATCTATATCTTCGACATTCAACTGCTGCCACTCAACAACCTTACCTCATGTTCAATGTTTAATACTAATGCACTTTTTCTTGGCCACTAAGGTGTCCTAATACTGAATTACTACTAATTGAAAGCTCAACCCTTACTTTCTTTGCAATCAAATAACATGGAAATTCAGTAAGATCTCCATACCATTGCTACTCAGTTACATGTTTTCCACTTCTGTGCTGAATTTTAAGTAAAAAATTAATCAACTCCTAATGTATCGTAGGCATCACCTGGGGTGGAGATTCCTCCTTGGTGGAAGCAATCTCACTTTTGATTGTACAAAAACACACAAACTATCACTGGTAGCAATAAATAAATGAATTGGTACTTAGTCTTTATTGTGTTGTTAGTTATCATTTTGTGTCCATCTAATTGCTATTGAATAAAACAAATGTTTCAGGCCATGAGCATTTCAACTTATTATTTGAAAGGTCTCATCAGTGACCTGAAATGTGTACATTTTGTTTTACATATTGAAAATTGCACTGTGTATCTTTCAGGCCACTGATGCTCCTGCTAATGAAATAAAGGAAAAGCACGTACAGCATGAAATATTTGTTTTCATTCAGTTGTAATTACATGGACATAAAATGATAGTTATCAACACAGCATCAAATGCAACTGAGAATGACAGGACAACAAAAGTTAAAGACAGAACTTAGCGATCTGCTCTCTTCTGTACTAGTCAGTGGATCAAGAGTACTTCTCAATTTAGCATGTTTAAAAATTGACAGAGAAAACTTGAATGGGTAATTGCATCTGAGTGAAAATTAACAACCACTTCTTGTCTCTTCACAGCAAAATTCCTCTCCATGACAGCCTTAAAACTGAGTAACAGGAGGGATTTATGTAGTACTGATTTTTATTACTTGGCTTCAGAATCTTGAGCAAGTCATGTACATGGTGATGCACAATTCACACATTATGATATTGGACAAGTCATAGTATGATGTGATGGTTGATGATATGAGGTTATGTGATGAGAAATTAGAAAATATGATTTTGCATTATAATTCTTTAGTTTCACATCCCAATCACACATGTGCAAGATAAATGGTTGGCACGGTCACAGATTAACGGATTACAGCTTATTATGCTTATTACAAGTCTCTCTCTCTCTCTCTCTCTCTCTCTCTCTCTCTCTCTATCAAACACAAAAATGCACATGTGCACCCACCCACCCACCCACCCACCCACCCACCCACCCACACACACACACACACACACACACACACACACACACACACTTAAACTAAAGTCCACACTTCACAAAGTTACAGATGGTTTAAACACAGGACATTTTTCACAAGTATTTTACATTAGTGTTTATTTCTTTCACAATAATCATTCCTGCAATTGATTTCATATTTCTTTACACAATATGGACCAGAAATTCAGATACAGTGTAAAAGAATTAGTCAGTCAAAAAGATTTTCAGATTCCTATTAAACAAAGATACAAATTCCACATGTTTTTTTATTTCTAATGGAAGACTGTTATAAAGCTGAATGCCTTCCTTCAGTACGCATTCTTAGAATACAGAAATTCATTTTCTGCCTTGAACCATGATTACGGAGATTCACATTTTTCCTGAATTTTACAGGATTAATATTTATAAACTTACACATCCCAATATGTAGAGACAGTCAAGAGGTAAAATGAGTGATTTCTGGAAAGAGATATGCAGTTGGCTTTCCACTGCTCATAATCCTCACAATTCTCTTCTGAGTAAGGAGAATGTATGAGCTATGTGGACAATCCTCCCTCCACTATCAAATTGTGCATAACAGTGTGACAGTCTCTGATTTTGTGCAGTACACAAGGATGTGTACAGTGTAACACACATTATATAGCTTACTATTTTTTGCTGATGTGTGTTTACCATTTAATTTCAGAATTAAATTCAGTCAGCACAAATGGGAAGTTCACTTTACTGGTTTTAGCAGATTAACCTGTCATCTTCACAAGCCTACAAAATTAGGGATACTGTAAATTATTAGGACTTGTCCAAAAATCTATACAAAACAACAGGGCAAGGTAAGCTGATATTTTACTGCACATTATAGGAAATGTTTGTAATGGTCAGATGTTGCAATCTTTGTAACAATTGTCTTTTTCTGTGACCTACAATTATAATGTCACTCAAAGCACAGAAGGTATTAAGAAGATTTCTATCAAAGTCTGCATTATAGACTAGTGAGCATTTAAAAAGCAATTGCAATTGAATTTACAGCACATTGGCAGACTCTTGAAGACAAACATAAACCATCCTGAGAAAGTCTACTAACAAAGTTTGAAGAACCGTCTTTAAATGATTATTCTAGGGATATACTACAACCCCTCTACCTATCACTCACATAGGGATCTTGAGGATAATATTAGACTAATTCCTGCCTGCACAGAAGCATTCAAACAATCATTCTTCTACACTCCATATGTGAATGGAACAGGAAGAAATCCAAGTAACTGGTACAATGAGATGTACCCTCTGCCATGCAGCTCATGATGGTTTGCAGAGTATAGATGTAGGCATAGATATAAGTATATGTGTTAAATCTGTATTATTCTAGTGCTCATTACATTTATAAGAGATAGCTGCAATGTTGGGTATTTTTCACTGCAACGTTCATGAGAGGTGAACCTCTACCTTGAAAGGACATTTTTGATTATGTAATAGTATAGATGTAGGCACTGGTATCATTAAACAAAGTTTGTACCTAATTTGATTGAAACTTGGTGTACAAACCATGCAGCCAGCACATATTACATTAGGTGTACACCTACATCTACATCTGCATACATACACTGTAAGCCACAGTATAATGTGTGGTAGAGGGTGCCTTGTACCATTACTAGTCACTTTCCTGTTCCCCTCACAAATAGAGGGAGGGAAAAACAACAGTCGACACATCCATATGAGAAATTTCTCTTATGTTTGTAGTCCTTATGAAAAATGTTTGTTGGCAGCAGCAGAATTATTCTGTAGTCACCTTCTAATGCCAATTCTCTATATTTTCCCAATAGTGTTCCTTGAAAATAATGTCTCCTTCCCTCTAGGAATTCACTTTTGAGTTCACAAAGAATCTCCGTAACACGTGCATGTTGTTTGAACCTAATGGTAACTTGGCTAGCAGCCTGCCTCTGAACTGTTTCAATGTTGTCCTTTCATCCAACTTGATGGGTATCACAAACACCTGAATAGTACTCAAAAAAGTGTAGCACTAAAGTTCTGCACACAGTCTACTTTACAGATGAACCAGGCTTTGCTAAATTCTCCCAATAACCTGAAGTTCACCACATGCTTTCATCACTACAGCACTATGTGCTTATTCCATTTTATATTGCTTTTCAGTGATACACACAGATATTTAATTGATATGACTATGTCAAACAGCACACTACTAATGCTGTATTCAAATGTCATATGGGATATCTTTTCTACTCATCTGCAGTAACATTTAGAACTCTCTGTCATTCATGACACAAAATGAAAATTTTACCTAAGTCATGCTGTATCCTCCTAGAGTCACTCAATGACAACATCTTCCCATACACCAGCTATCAGCAAAGAGCCACAGGTTGCTGCTCACCCTATCCATCATATCATTTATGTGTACAGAGAATGTGAGCAATCCTATCACACTTACCTGGGGCTCACTTGATGATACCGTGATCTCTGATGAACACCCACTTCTATATTGGTTTCTATTATTTAAGAGCTCTTCGAGCTGTATCCTCCTAGGGTCACTCAATGACAACATCTTCCCATACACCAGCTATCAGCAAAGAGCCACAGGTTGCTGCTCACCCTATCCATCATATCATTTATGTGTACAGAGAATGTGAGCAATCCTATCACACTTACCTGGGGCTCACTTGATGATACCGTGATCTCTGATGAACACTCACTTCTATATTGGTTTCTATTATTTAAGAGCTCTTCGAGCCACTCACATATCTGGGATCCTATTCCATATGTTCATACCTTCACTAACAGCCTGCAGTGGTACACCATGTCCAACACTTTTCAGAAATTTAGGAATGTGGATCCTGCGTTTTGTCATTCATCCAGGGTCAGCATGATTTGAGAAAAGGGCAAGCTGATTTTTGCACAAGCGATGCTTTCTAAAACTATGCTAACCACATCACCCTCCATACTGCAACCAGTGACAAATGACTGAAGATGACAAATTGGTCAGTTGACCATCAGGTGGTCTTCAGGGCCTGATCACAAAGTTCCTGTTGTTTTTTTCTTACTTTATTTAAGGTTTCTGTGGGAAACTAAGTTGTATTTAATATCATTCACAAAACTGAATGATAGCCTTGCTGCTTGTATTATACTTACATTAGGACAACTGGATGACAGATTGTAGTGGCGAGGGCAGTTTTGCTGGTGTGATTCTGCCATGTTTGACAAGTTTATACATATAACTACAAAACAGGCAACACTGTGGGCACATGGTGCTTGAGAAAGAACCATGGCTGTAAGCTGGACCTCATTACTCAAATAGCTGAGACTTCAATCACAAAGTTATGTTAAACAAATTATAGCGCCAGTCAGGTTCACAGTAGGTCAGCTTGTGTATAAGACTGTGAAAGTAATTTAAGTTTTGTGAAGCCAAACTTGGCAAAGTAATTTGCATAATTTCTGCAAGCCATTACAACTGGGCTACTTAAAGAGAGCTGAGCCATTGCACTATTGTTTACTCAAAAAGGCTTGATAAGCTAAGAAGTTTGCATGACAGCCACTGCCACAACAGTAAATAATGACATGGTCTGAAAGAGGGAGCATAACTGTTCTGCTTGGAGATCAGAGCAAAAGAAGTTGCTACTAAAAGGTCAGCCCAAAAGAAGTTGCTACGCATGTAAGATTGATCAATAATTATTGACGTGTCAGCAAATATTTTAATCACATATGGCACACTACCTTCCCCCCATGAACCACAGACCTTGCTGTTGGTGGGGAGGCTTGCATGCCACAGCGATACAGATAGCTGTACCATAGGTGCAACCACAATGGAGGGGTATTTGTTGAGAGGTCAGACAAATGTATGGTTCCCGAAGAGGGGCAGCAGCCTCTTCAGTAGTTGCAGGGGCAACAGTCTGGATGTTCGACTGATCTGGCCTTGCAACTCTAACCAAAACTGCCTTGCTGTGCTGGTACTGCAAACGGCTGAAAGTAAGGGGAAACTATGGCCGTAATTTTTTCTGAGGGCATGCAGCTTTACTGTCTGGAAAAATGATGATGGCGTCCTGTTGGGTAAAGTATTCCGGAGGTAAAATAGTCCCCCATTCGGATCTCCAGGCAGGGACTACTCAAGAGAACATCGTTATCAGGAGATAGAAAACTGGCGTTCTACACATTGGAGCATGGAATGTCAGATCCCTTAATCGGGCAAGTACGTTAGAAAATTTAAAAAGGGAAATGGATAGGTTAAAGTTGGATATACTGGGAATCAGTGAAGTTCAGTGGCAGCAGGAACAAGACTTTTGGTCAGGTGAATACAGGGTTATAAATACAAAATCAAATAGGGGTAATGCAGGAGCAGGTTTAATAATGAATAAAACAATAGGAATGAGGGTAAGCTGCTACAAACAGCACAGTGAACGCATTGTTGTGGCCAAGATAGACACAAAGCCCAGGCCTACGCCAGTACTACAAGTCTATATGCCAACTAGCTCTGCAGATGACGAAGAAATTGAAGAAATGTATGATGAAATAAAACAAATTATTCAGGTAGTGAAGGGAGACAAAAATTTAATACTCATGGGTGACTAGAATTCGATAGTAGGAAAAGGAAGAGAAGGAAACGTAGTAGGTGAATATGGATTGGGGGTAAGAAATGAAAGAGTAGGCCGCCTGGTGGAATTTTGCACACAGCACAACTTAATCATAGCTAACACTTGGGACAAGAATCATAAAAGAAGGTTGTATGGAAGAAGCTTGGAGATACCGACAGGTTTCAGATAGATTATATAATGGTAAGACAGAGATTCAGGAACCAGGTTTTAAATTGTAAAACATTTCCAGGTGCAGATGTGGACTCTGACCACAATCTATTAGTTATGAACTGTAGATTAAAACTGAAGAAATTGCAAAAAGGTGGCAATTTAAGGAGGTGGGACCTGGATAAACTGACTAAACCAGAGGTTGTACAGAGTTTCAGGGAGAGCGTAAGGGAACAATTGACAAGAATGGGGGAAAGAAATACAGTAGAAGAAGAATGGGTAGCTTTGAGGGATAAAGTAGTGAAGGCAGCAGAGGATCAAGTAGGTAAAAAGACGAGGGCTAGTAGAAATCCTTAGGTGACAGAAGAAATATGGAATTGACAAAAGGAGAAAATATAAAGATGCAGTAAATGAAGCAGGCAACAAGGAATACAAAAGTCTCAAAAATTAGATTGACAGGAAGTGCAAAATGGCTAAGAAGGCATGGCTCGAGGACAAATGTAAGGATGTAGAGGCTTATCTCACTAGGGGTAAGATAGATACTGCCTACAGGAAAATTAAAGAGACCTTTGGAGAAAAGAGAACTACTTGTATGAATATCAAGAGCTCAGATGGAAACGCAGTTCTAAGCAAAGAAGGGAAAGCAGGAAGGTGGAAGGAGTATATAATGGGTCTATACAAGGGCGATGTACTTGAGGGCAATTTTATAGAAATAGAAGAGGATGTAGATGAAGATGTATTTTAGAAGCTAGATTAAGAAAAGGCAAACCTACGTTTCTAGCATTTGTAGACTTAGAGAAAGCTTTTGACAATTGTTGACTGGAATACTCTCTTTCAAATTCTGAAGGTGGCAGGGGTAAAATAGAGGGAGCGAAAGGCTATTTACAGTTCATACAGAAACCAGATGGCAGTTATAAGAGTCGAGGGACTTGAAAAGGAAGCAGTGGCTGGGAGGGAGTTAGACAGGGTTGTAGCCTCTGCCTGATGTTATTCAATCTGTATGTTGAGCAAGCAGTAAAGGAAACAAAAGAAAAATTAAGAGTAGGTATTAAAAATCCATGTAGAAGAAATAAAAACTTTGAGGTTCGCTGATGATATTGTAATTCTACCAGAGACAGCATAGGACCTGGAAGAGCTGTTGAACAGAATGGACAGTGTCTTGAAAGGAGGATATAAGATGAACATCAACAAAAGGAGAATGAGGATAATGGAATGTAGTCGAATTAAGTCGGGTGATGTTGAGTTAATTAGATTAGGAAATGAGACACTTAAAGTAGTAAAGGAGTTTTGCTATTTGGGGAGCAAAATAACTGATGATGACTGATGATGGTCGAAGTAGAGAGGATATAAAATGTAGACTGGCAATGGCAGGGAATGCATTTCTGAAGAAGAGAAATTTGTTAACATTGAGTATAGATTTAAGTTTCAGGAAGCCATTTCTGAAAGTATTTGTATGGAGTGCAGCCATGTATGGAAGTGAAACATGGACGATAAATAGTTTAGACAAGAAGAGAATAGAAACTTTTGAAATGTGGTGCTACAAAAGAATGCTGAAAATTAGGTGGGTAGATCACATAACTAATGAGGAGGTACTGAATAGGATTTGGGAGAAGAGGAGTTTGTGGCACAACTTGACTAGAAGAAGGGATCGGGGTTGGTAGGACATGTTCTGAGGCATCAAGGGATGACCAATTTAGTATTGGAGGGCAGCGTGGAGGGTAAAAATCGTAGAGGGAGACCAAGAGATGAATACACTAAGCAGAGTCACAAGGATGTAAGCTGCAGCACGTGCTGGGAGATGAAGAAGCTTGCACAGGATATAGTAGCATGGAGAGCTGCATCAAACAAGTCTCAGGACTGAAGACCAAAACAACAACAACAACAACATGGCACACTTGTCTTGAATATGTTGTTAATCATTGATATTTAACTTTTGGTGAGCAGATAAGTGTTTCAATAACTAAGTACCTACAAAAAAGGATTTCAAAGTGCTGGGTAGTCTGGTGAAGAAAGCACTCCTGCTAAGCAGCTGTTACAATTTTGTTGCACACTTTGCATTTCAATACCACTATTGACTTAAATCCAGTCAGGTGATAGCAGCTTCACCTGCCAAGGAATGGCTGGATGGCATATGTAGTACCGGTGAATGCGCTGTCCATGTGTAGAACGGGTATGGTGTGCGATCTATCTGAGTTTGACCGTGGCCAGATTGTGGTGGCCCAGAGACGTGGCACAAGCATCTTGGGAACTGCTTGACTTGTCAGGTGTTCAAGCAGCATGGTGGTGAGTGTCTTCAACAAGTGTCAAAACCAAGGTGAAACCATGTTCAGATATCTTGGGATTGGGCACGCAGCCCTCATTACAGATGCTGGACTTCATAGGTGGGCAGTCTGGTAAAACAGGACAGGTGGTGAACTGTTATGGAACTAAAACCAGACTTTGATGCTGATCAGAGTACAAGTGTGTCTGAAGACACAGTGATCTAAACAGTTCCAGCAATGGGCCTCCATAGCTGACAAAACTCATACATCTGCTAATGTTAACACTATATCATCAGGAACTATGACTGAAATGGGCATGTGATCCCATGGCACTGGACACTGGAACAGTGTCACAATGTTACATGGTCTGATGAATCTCGATACCTTCTTCATCTTGCTGATGGGAGAATGTGAATCTGTCATCTTCCAGGGGGACAGCTCCTTGACACGTGTACTGTGGGATGGAGACAAGCTGATGGCAGCTCTGTTATGCTCTGGGGAAAAATTCACATGGTCACCCATGGGTCCATTGGAGCTTGTGAAAGTCACCATGACAACCAAGGAATATGATACACTGGTTGCATACCATGTAGACCCCTTCATGATGATCATGTTTACTGACAGCAATGACATTTTTCAACAAGATGATGTGCCATATCACTAGGTCAGGAGTGTGATGGAGTGGTTCAAGGAACACAGTAGCATGTTCCAACTAATGTAACCATTCTGGCCTCAACCTCCACTCATCCCTGTCATCCAACTTCTTGCCTGCTACCATTCAGCATTGCACACACTTTCTATTCCATTTCCGTTCTCTATATCTCACTTCTCTCCCGTTTCCCCTCCCCATCACAGCCTCCTGACTCTGCACCTAGCAGCCCTGTCCTGGCACCACCATGTCCCTGCTTGCTCCCACCAATGACACATCTTCCCCCACCCCTACCCTGCTATCCCTCAACTTCCCTGTGTCATTCCTTCTCCTTACCCCAACCACCAATCCTGGATTGCTTCTCATTTCAGATACAGGTTCAAACGAAATTAAGAATTCTAGAGACAGTCAAAAAAATTGCTAACCACCAGTCTAGAAGGAAATAACCCCTTCATCAGTTGTGTTTTCAAATGCATTAGGTGCTGGTAAGAAGTAACTCTACTTCTACTGTTACAATATACTGTCTGCTATTCACATTCTCTTGTTTTATTGTATTTATCTTTTTATATGTATGTGAGACAGTGCCACTTTACAATGTCAACAAATTAAGGACGTTAAAATCTTAAGATGACACAAATGGGTGACTATTTGACAAGACATTAATGATGAGAGTGATCCAGTCACTGATGAGTTGTATTAGATTCTGATTACAAAGCAAATGATGAAACTAATGTAAGTATTGCTTCCATTGTATATTAAATGATTTCAACAGAGAATTTGTTAAAGTTTTGATGAAATTGTCAGCTTCATTAGTACACAAATTTAATGTAATTTATGCCAAGAAACTCTTTTATCATGTTACAGTGGCTTTTTTGTTTCATATGGTAATAAGAGAAAAACCTAGAACTACACTTGTGTCCAAAATTAAAGCAAAAAACTGCTATTTCACTCTATTGTGTCATGAGATAATCATACAGACTGTCAACAGATGTCCATATGATCACGTTCTCTGTGGAGGAAGGCATTCCAGTCAAGGGAAAACCATGCCAAAGATCCCATCATGGCACCTATAAAATGGGATAGTGTTTGCCGGTTATTCCCACATCAACAATCACCATGGGCCATAGGAAGAACATGAGTTTGATGACATCATTCACAGCATGCTCCATCGTCATCAGGATTGTATTGCTACCAGATGTCATCACATCCTGTACTGAGCACATTGTTCAGTTGTCAGAATGTGTGTGCACATCTGTTAGGTTTGAAAAAACGATGAACTTTTTTAGTCTACCATCACATATGTTGCAGTTGTTTAAGTTCTGTATGCTTTACATTGTTTATACCTTATTATCATCTGTTTATGCTGTTTTGTGGCAAAATATGTGCAATCTTGCACATTTGTACTTGTTGCTTTAATTTTGGAGACCAATGTATGTTTGGGGATTAGAACCATCTTGGATGAAATGTTAAAGACTGTTGTTTAGCACTAATTTTATCATCTTTTATATCTTTACAAATATTTGAGTGTTTTTATTTTGTGAAGAATTGTACACCCAGTATACAAAAAAAGCACCTAGGCATCAACATCAAATATGCCGTTTAGAGTTGGCACGCAAACGTGATGGATTACATCTTAGAAACAAATAAAATGAAATGATAGAAACCAATAGCTTGCAAACAAATATATCATTACTAATGTGAAAGCCATTAGGTGAATCAGAAAATCAAGATCCACAATGACGTTATTAGTGCTGTGCTACAGTAACACTATAAACAAAGTCACATTTCTTTCTGGATGTTTTACACTTATTGCATTGTAGTTTACTTGAGTAACAAGCCTTGATTGTTTAGTACTCTTTTTCCATAAGAAAAAATATATACATGATGATTCAGCTATGGTGTACACCTCAGATATTTTTTCCACTCGAATACTGAAAGGGTTCTAAGTGACAGCTCATCTATGCTGCTCTGCAGCCTCAGCAAAGTGTATGAAATGTATGCTATTGTAATAAAAATAGACCAGAACTCCTTTTTATATTTTATTTACTGCTACCATTTTCCAGCGATGGCTCATTCTTAAGCAATTTTGTCTTTATATTTTCTTCATTTCTAGTTTATTCTCTTTGCAGGACCCAATTTTGCTTTAGCATTATGAAATGTGCTATTTCATTGTTTGAGAAATATTTCCCAAGCAGCATAATCGTTTTTTTCTTTCCTCTTTCTTTCAACTTTTGCCTATGTTATTTCTTCATTTTTAATTTACACATTTAGTCCTAATTTTCTTTCTGCTTCTTTTATTAACTACATTAGGATTTTAGCCATTATTTTTGTTCACAGTTTTTCTTGTATCCAATTCTGTCTCCATATTTCCTTTAGTAAGGGGAACTCTAATCACATCATATATCACAGATTGAAAGTACACTATTTTATGTGCTGGTGGGTGACATGTTGAATTATATATTACACTGTCAGTTACCTAAAGATAATGGGGTCCAAAAATTTAACATATTTTGTAAACCAACCATAAGTGACTGTACTATACATAACTTCCCTTGTCACCCAACTAGTATATTAAACAGCAAATTTTCACTCTTATGATAAACATGTGATTATTTTCCATACTTAAAAAGATACATGACAGAATTGGCTACAATCGTAATACAGTCAATAAAATATGCAGAAGGTAGATTAGGACCAAAAGTGCAAATGAAAATGAGGAAATGACATTTGCAAAAGTAGAAAGAAACAAGAAAGAAAAATTTGTTTAGTTACTACATCTGAAAAATATTTCTCAAAAAATAAGTAACACAGTTCATAATACTAACATCGGAATTGGATTTGACACAGAGAATAAAGTAGAAATAAAGCAGCCATCAAAATAAACTGGCAGCGATAAATAAAATATAACGAAGTGTCAGCAATAAATAAAATACAATTAAGTGGCTCTGGTGAAGTATTATTACAGTAGTATGCAGTTTATAAATGATATGCAGCCTTTTTTGGAATATCAACAATACAAGGAAATGATAGATTGTTACTGACCATAAAGATGACACACTGAGTTGCAGACAGGCACAAAGAAAAGATACCTAAACATTAGCTTTCAGGTAAAATCTTCATCAGAAAAGGAAACACACACACACATCCATTCACACAAGCAACCACACCTCATGCACATACGACCACCATTTCCAGCAGCTCAGAACGGAATGTAACTTTCATGTAGAACAGAAACAACAGTCTGGAGGGGAGGGGGAAGGGAAGTGAAAAGGATAGCAGAGTGTGAGTAGGGAGAGAGAAGAGCACTGTCTGAAGGATCATGCAGGGACTATACTTCCAACAGGTGAGGTGTTGAGTGGCTGTTGGGCAGAGATGTAGGGGTGGAATGGGAGGCAGGGAGTAAAAAAGGAGGGGAGTGGAGAAAGAGAAAGACAGGTGGATGTGTCGGCAGAGGGTGGCACACAAAGAGGGGTGGGAGAAGACAATAGAGATGAGGTGATAGGACAGAGGGGGTGGAAACCATTGGGTGAAGGGTGTGGAGATAGTAGGTTATCATAGGCTGAGGCCAGGATAATGGGAGCAGAGAACGTGTTGTAAGGTTGACTTCCATCTGTGCAGTTCTGGAAAGCTAATGGTGGAAGGGAGCTTCCAAATGGCTTGGCCAGTGAAGCAGCTATTTAAATCAAGCATGTTATGTTCAGCTGCATGTTGTGCCAAGGTGGTCTACTGGCTGACTTTGCTCTTGGTCACAGTTTGGTAGTGGCCATTCACACTGGTGGAAGCTGGTCTGTAGTCATAACAATATAAAGAACTGTGAAATGATTCCAGCAGAGTTGGTACATGGCATAGCTGCTTTCACAGATGACCTGATGGGGTAAGATAAGCCTGTGACAGAACTGGAATAGGAAGTGCTGGGTGGGTGGATGGGGCAGGTCTTGCACCTGCATCTTCCTCATGGATGTGATCCCTGTGACAAGCAGTGGTGACTGAGAGTGGCACAGGGATGGACTATAATGTTATGGAGACGAGAACACCACTTTAGGAGGGGTGGGAAGGATCTTGGGTAGGATATCCTTCATGCTGAAATGAGCATAATGATAGTTAATCAAAGCCGTGAAAAAGGATGTGGTTCAGTTGTTCCAGTCATGGTGGTTCTGGGTGATGAAGGAGCCTTGTAGCTGGCTCTTGGGGGTATTGAAGGATTGAGGGTGTGAGGGGAAATGCCACAATAGGCATGCTGAGATATGTTTACAGACTAGGTGTGGGGGGACAGTGCCTTTGTGTGAAGGCCTTGGTGAGACCCTCAGCAAAGTGAGTTCTTGTCACTAAAGATGTACTGTTCCCCTGTGGCAGGCTGTATGGGTGAGATTTTTTTGGTGTGGAAGGGTTATAGCTGTTGAAAAAAAAGCAGGTGATTGGTGGGTTTAATGTGTATAGAGTTATGGATGGAGCGGTCAGAGAGGAAGAAGTCCACATCCAGAATGAGAGAACACTGGACTGAGGAAAACTAGGTGAAGCAAATGCGAGAGATGGTGTTGAGAATGTGAAGGACTGAAGATAGGGTGTCATGGTACTTCCCTGTTCCTCTTCTTTTTCATCCCCTTCCCCTCCACCTCCTCCTGACCCAAAGCTGTGCCTCTTGGGAGTATAGTCCCTGGATGCTCCACCAGACAGCACTCACCTCTTCCATCATCCATACTCTGCTATCCCTTCCTCTTCCTGATTGCTATCCCTTCCCCTCCAGATTTCTGCTTCTATTTGGATGTGACAGCTGAATTTCAGTCCAAACAAAGGTGGTGGTCATGTGTTTGTGAGTAGTGCTTGTTTATGTGAATGAATATGTATGTGTTTATTTTTGTTTAAGTGTCAACCTGAAGTTTCCGTTGTTTGATTTTGTACAGTTTTTATCAGAGACATACTAACTGATGACATATAAGTATCAGTTTTGCTTTTCCAAATGGAACTATACTGATTTCTGCTACCAGTATTTTTGTTCTAAGAGAGAGGTATTCAACAGCATTGCACTCTTCGAAATATGATTGGTAGCTTTGGAGAAATCACAATATCTAGAAATTTTTACACGTGCAAAACTTTTGGAGCCAGTGACTTCATTTTCCAGTGTACAGTTGAATGGAAGACAATGAAGGAAAAGGAATGGAGAGGTTTAGGAAAAGGGATAGAGTTCACAAAAGTCACCCAGAACCCCGAATCAGGGGAGACTTACCGGACGGAAAGAGAAGGAAAGACTGATTTAAATTTTTTCTCCTCATCCCATTCACTAAGTCTCTCATGAGTCAGGGTTCGTCCTTTTTCTTCACCCCTCTTCCTTGCCCTTTAATCCTTCTGCTGGAAGAAGGAGACACTGGCTCCAAAAGCTTGCATACGTAAAACATATTTTTATATGTGTTCTCCAGCTGCTGCTTGGCGAGTAGATTATTTTCTCTATGCAATTACATTGTATTGTGAAAAAACGATTGATTTTATTGTTATAATATTCAGAATTTATCTGTTTTGAAGATGAAGATGAAGATTTACAAATACGGTATAAATGTGACATAGAGTGTAACGGCCGCGAGATCGCGAGTGAAATGCGCTACGTGGGATTAGAAGACAACATGCATGGCGAACTTCAAATAGAACTTGACATTTTAAAAATATATATAAAAACAACGGAAAATGTGGCACTAACCATACGGGAACAGTCTGCATTGTCAAGGCAACAAGATCTCATTAATACTAGCCATAAAATTTGTAATTCTGCACAACCAAATGCACAAAGTGTAAACAGTACGACAGTAACTAGAAATATGAACGAACTGATCATTCAACAAGACACAAGTGAATTAAACGCAAGAAAAGAAAGTGTTAATAATGCGACTATAGATAAAAATATGAACAAACTACCCACACAAAAAGATGCAAGTGGATTAAATGGAGAAAAACACAAGGTAAATATTCGTAAAGAAAGAAAAGTAAACAACCACATTATGCATAAGCAAGGATACAAGCAACAGACATATATTTTTGCAGATAGTCATGGGACAGGAGTTACAGAAATTATGAGAAGAAATCACCCAGTCCTTAATGTAACAGGCATCATCAAACCAGGCGCGCCACTATGCGAAATTTTGAAAAACAGTGACAACATATTGACGACTGGTAACAGCTGCATCATAATAGGAGGCGCAAATGACATTTACTGTAATGAAACTTGGCGTGCAATGAGAATCCTATAGGAAACAATCAAAAGGATGCCTCAAGTGCATTTCTACATTGTTAGTATCCCCAGGAGACACGATCTGATGGAAAACTCGTGTGTAAACATCGAGACTGTTACAGCAAACAGGCTGTTTGAGAAAATATGTAGAGGTTTCCAGAATACGACTTTTGTAGTGATAAACAGTGTTCACAGAGAGCATTTCACAAGACATGGTTTCCACATGAACGTAAAAGGGAAAAAGATTATTAGTGCCGAAATACTTAAATTTATTAATGAGTGATCTGTAATGGAAGGGTCTCCAATCCCAATACCGGCAAAACAAGAATCGTCTGTAACTGTGGAACCATCATTATCTGCAGGAGAGCTACAACAAACACCAGTAGCAGCAGAAAAGACTCTGATAATCTCAGCAGCAGTGTCAGATAAACCAGTAGCAGCACAATCACCACAATCATCAGCACAGCTGTCGTCATCAGCAACAGTATCCAGAACAGCAGACCCCATAATACTATCTCAGGGCAATGAAAATGCTTGTGAGGAAAACATACAAGGGTCATTAGCTGCAGCAGCTAACAAAGAAGGGCAGTCACCAAGTCGGAGAGCACAGGAGCCACCAGCAACAGCAACCACACAGAAGAGGTACCTGAGACCTGGGAGATCAACAGCAGAAGCAGCTTGCAATCAAGACAGATGCCTGAGAACTAGGAGACCTGCTACACTAAGTGAGGATTTTTTATGGTATCGAGTAAGCAGAAAGAGAACATGGAAAAAGATGTAAGTAAAACTGTCCATCTTAAATACCAGTGTGACAATAGTGAGAGGAATATAAACATAGGACAAAGATATGATCCAGGTTTAATGACACAAACTGAAAAAAATCACTGCATAGCACCAGAAGCAAAGGGAGCAAGTGAAGTGCTTAGTATATTACAGGAAGGGGAACTATTAAATTTAAAGCCAACTGTTCAATACATAAACAATAAAACAGAGGAAATAGAGGTAATATTACAGGAATATAGGCCAAACATTCTAGTAGTTACAGAACATGGGCTAAAAGAAAATCACATAGGAATGTACAACTTGAAGAATTATATGGAAGTAGCCAGTTTTTTCAGAACTTCCTATAAAGGTGGTTGGGTTGCTATTTTTTCTAACCATAAACCAACTAAAGCCATAAATATAAAAAAATATTCTATAGAATTGAGCTTTGAAGCTACAACACTGGAAACTAAAATTGCTGGGAATTTATGTTTGTATCTATCACCAAATCGTGTAATTAAAACCCTCTTTGGACAGCTGGAAGATGTAATCCAACACCTCTCAAGAACATATGCTTATCTGATCATTATAGGAGATCTGAACATAGACACAAGTAAAAATACAGACAATACTAAGACCCTACTGGACTTATTGTGCATATACAATCTAAAAATAAAAATAGACAAACCAACCAGAGTAACAAAGCATAGTGAAACTATAATTGATCATGTAATAACAAATATTCCTACATGCTATTGTGACACACAGGTAATAAACTCCACATTAGCAGACCATTTTGCAATCATGATAGACATAAATATAAATACTAGTGATTCAGTGCAGAAGATATGGGAGATGAGAAGACAGAACAACCCACATAACATAAATCTGCTAAAAAAAGATGTTAGAGGCAGAAAACTGGGAAACAATATATGCAGCGAAAGATGCAAACACCAAATGGAACCAGTTTTTTTCTTTATTCAATTATTGTTATAATGTTACATGTCCTGTTAGTAAGAGGCTTGTCAAAAAGCAACAAAAAAAGAAAAGCTGGGTGACTTGAAAAGTAATCCATGCCAGAAATAATCTTAGAGTGTATTATGACTTCTCCAAACAAAAAAATACTGAGGCCTACAACACACTGTATAAAATAAAAAAGAAAGAGTACTGTAGTTTTATCAGAGAAACTAAAGCATCATTCATCAGGATGTCTATAGATAAGGGAAAGAACTACTCACAAGGTTTATGGTCTTTCATTAATGAAGAGAGAGGAAAAGTAACTAATCGGGCAGAGGACATCTGCCCACTGATGAGTGGGAAAAGCAACGCAAACCCTCTAGAAATAGCCAATACTTTTAACAGATATTATATTACTGTAGCAGACGAATTAATAAGACAAAATAAAACAAATGCAGTAAGTAAATTGTTAAACCCCCCACATACAAACCATACTATGGTTTTCATACCTACAACAGATACAGAAGTGTCAAACCTAATAAAACAACTTAAAATTAAACATTCATCTGGCTTGGATGGTGTCACATCACGTCTCATAAAGGAATGCAGAGAATATATATTAAAACCATAGACACACATGCTGAATGCTGCGATAGAAGAAGGTAATTTCGAGATTCACTGAAAGTAAGTAAAGTGAAGCCAATATTTAAGAAAGGGAACAGGGATGAATTAGGAAATTACAGGCCAATATCATTGCTCTCAACATTTGCTAAAATCTATGAAATGATAATAAAGAATAGAATTGTAAGTTTTATAACAAAGTACAATATACTGCATTCATCACAACATGGTTTCAGAGAAGGGAAGTCAACAAAAACAGCATCAACAGATATAATTGAGCACATTCTTAATTTACTTGATAGGCAACAAAATACTTGTGGGATTTTTATGGACCTATCTAAGGCATTTGATTGTGTGGACCACTCAACATTAATGATGAAATTATATCAGTATGGAATTAGAGGAAAATGCTATGACATACTTAAATCATACATTACAAATAGGAAACAATGCACGGAAATCAGACATACTAGTGGGGGAAATATAACAAACTACAGATCAGAATTGCAAACAGTTAAAAACGGTGTGCCGCAAGGGTCGGTACTTGGGCCAATACTATTTATACTCTATGTAAATGACTTCCCTAGCTATATAAATCAGAAACTTATAATGTATGCTGATGACACAACAATCATTTGCACAGCTGACACAAAGGAGGAGCTTGAGAAGGAAGTACTCCTGAATATCAAAAATGCAAATAAATATTGAACACAAAACAACCTGTTTATGAATCAGTCTAAAACAATGAATGTAGTATTTCAAAAAAAGCATAGTGAAAACTATAATATAAATGTTAATATAAATGGAAAGACTATTAAAGAAGTAATCAGCACAAACTTTCTAGGGACTATAATAGACAAACATTTGGCATGGGGGGAGCACATAGATGCACTTTCTAAAAAGATAAACAAACAGATCTTCATCATGCATAAAACAGCTAAGACTGTGGATGATAAAGTCCTCAGATCAATGTATTATGGACTTGTCTTCCCACATTTGTCTTATTCAGTTCATATATAGGGAAGTGCACAAGCTGGCTACTTAAAAAGAATATTCACAATTCAGAAAAGGGCAGTGAGATGCATTGCAAAAATACCACCAAGACAGACCTGTAGACAAGCTTTTGTACACTATAATATTATGACAGTATATTCACTGTACATATACCAAAGCATAATGGCGGTAAGGTCAAGCGATAAACACCTCCTGAATAAAGATGTACACAAACACGGTACAAGAGGAAATGAAAATTACTACATGATAAACAGAAATCTAAAACTGTCCATGACTGCCCCTGAAGAAGCAGGCAAAAGGTTCTTTAATAAACTCCCCAAAATAATTAAAAAAGAAACAGACCTAAAATGTTTTAAAAATCATTTGAAACTATATCTCACAGAGAAATGTATATACAGTTTGAGTGAATACTAAGGTGGTGTTTAAATATGTTATATCATTACTGAAATGTACCTTTAAAATTATCATTTCTGTATGTTGTTTGGATTGTGTGTATGTATAATGTGAAACATGTAATACCTGTATGCTTGTAGACTATTTCTGTTTAATTATTTTTTCATTTATATATCTAGTAATAAAGTTATTGTTTTAGAATGCAATTGGTGTCAGATATTATTATTATTCTTGAGTAGTCTGCAGAAAATGATTTAATTTAACTGGCAGCAACTTTTCTGGGTGAAGTCATGGGTGTTGTGGTAAATTCAATGAAGACTCATTTTATTTATGTGTACTGTAAATATTAGGAAGAGTAACTTGAAGTTTTGTATGTGTGAACCAAACACGTGTCTATATTAATCACAGAATTCTTATATCAATACATCGTGGACTACGGTCCATACCTCATTTTGTAGACATTTGTTGGATGATGCGACAGTGCAGTCCAACATGTCTTGCTTGTGTACACAATTTATCTTAATCAGCTATTTCCTAAGTATATATTACTTTGCAGTATCTTTAGTATATATGTGTACATTTCCTTAATAGTTCTTTTTTTTTTTATTGCATTTAGCTCTGTTTATTAATGTAACATATACGTGAACACTTTTAAATCCATTCTGATGTAAACCCAGAAAACTTATTTTTTCAATATAATTAGGCAAAACTTATGAAGTGTGATGTGAGGGAGGTATTGAACAGCATACTTCGTACATAGAACAATGTTTCAGGATTTGATGTGAAAGCTAGGCAGGACGATACCTATCCTTTGGAGTGTGCGATGAGAAACCTAGGGAGGAAACTGAAAGACATGACAGGATCCAGTCCCACACTACTATATGTCTGCACCCTTGTTGGTCCAGTCAACTTGCAAGAGATCAAAGGTGCTGGGTAATGTACTGAATCATCTGTAAACTACATCAGTCTTGTGATTGGAATTTGTAAATTATTAGCCAAGAAGTTATCCTATATGCAAAATTCTTGTATTTATATAAATTTCAAAGAACTATTCATTTAGAAAATGAGACACAGTTTAACAAGCTGTACACATTTCTGATTTTACACACCAATTTTGGTCCTCATGCTACTCGATTATGTCATCATTC
This sequence comes from Schistocerca gregaria, assembly GCF_023897955.1. Taxonomy (NCBI): domain Eukaryota; kingdom Metazoa; phylum Arthropoda; class Insecta; order Orthoptera; family Acrididae; genus Schistocerca; species Schistocerca gregaria. The sequence goes on from NC_064923.1 coordinate 542,899,869, forward strand.
GAAGCTAATAATGACTCTGATTACCATGTATTTATGGTGAGTACTACATTATTGCATCTCATTGGAACTTGACTTGTGTGAAAATGCATGCTTAACTCTGTTTTGTCTACCTTTAGTCATCAAGATTGTGTGTGTACTCAAGGAAAGAGTGCAACTATTGATTGAGGCTAGATGCTTCCTCTAATTATCCTTTACATATGATTAAACTTATTGATATATGATTATGAACTTTATTCATTTTGTTGTGTTGAAACAATTTTGCTGGTGTGTAACCAGTGTGGTTTGGATTCATGGGGTGGTCCCCACATCGTAAGCATAGGCCCTATTTTCTCCGTTCGTGATTCAACATACCCTTACACACTCTGCTTTATATGGCTGATTAATTTTGTGCTATATTCCGACTTGTGATTGAGTAAATTTTTTTGGTCAGTACCCGTTGTTGTGAGCTTTTTGAGTCAGATCACTCACTGTACACTTAGGTTCTAAATTTTTCTTCTCTTTTGATGATTTTGAAAGTGTGACTTTAGAGATGTAAACCTGCAATTTGTAATTCTAGTACTTTACATTGCTTCTGGGCTTTTTTTGTATAGTTTAGTGTTGTAATGTTGTAGTTTTGACTTTGTATCATTTGTCTTGGGACAGAATGCTCCACAGATCTGAAAATTTGAATGCCATGTCCTCATAGATGTATAAATTATGTCCTGTACAGTAGATATTTTTCTGTGTTTTCTTTAATATGTTATGGATCAGATACTTCTATGCATCTGTATTCCATGTCTTGGCATCATTTTGTACACTGTTTAGCAAACCTTAGAGCAGGTCACAAAATATCGTAAACACATTGTTTCCATATTATGTGAGGGGGATGTTGTAATGGGACATCCTCCTCTTTCATTACTTTTCCTCAACTGTAGTTGTCGATAACAGCATTATTTTCTGAATTTTGAACAGTTCAGTATTATCTCAGTTGCTTTTCTGAAAACTTTCATACAACTTTATACATATAATTTTATATTTCAAGCTAAAATTTATGAAAATGAATTACTTTATAATATGTTTTAATTCCGATGTTATAACCAATAAGTAATAGTTTTGTATGCACATTTAAAATATTTTTTTATAAACATTTGAAATTACAAACTATTGGTATACTTTAAATTTCTATTATTAATTATGCAATACTGTACTGGCTACTATGCTTCTTTCTGGATTCGTTTATGAAATGATAATCGAAAGTAATAATGTATCAGAAACTAGTAGAAATTCATCTGTTAAGAAAAATTCTAAGGCCTTTGGTATATGGTTATTTCCACAAAGTGTGGGAATTGTAAGCATGCCTTTGATTTGATTGGATATATTTATGTATTTTGTGTGAACAACGTAATTTTGGTTTTGTTAATTTGAAAAATCAAAAGATTGTATGATATACTAAAATGTGAGAAATATATTAACGTAAAAACAAAAATTCTGCAACAACAATCTTCAAATTTATTTAGATCTATCCAACCATGAGGACCTAAAAATATGACATTTTCAGGTTCAAGAGTCAAACCCCTAGACAAAAAGGACTGGAGCCAATGCTACATGGAAAGCTACTAGAAGCCCATTGTACTCTTTGCTCCCCTCAAATTTTTCATAAAAGACTTTGCTTATTGTAGACAATAGCTGCAAGTAGGAAGAAGGGGGTAGATTACACTATCAGACTTACTTGATAAGCTCCTCAAAACTCTGGTGTGTTAATATGGAAGCTGTCAATCCAATGTCCTATGCACACTTTCTACAATAGGTATTATACACTTTCCATAGATTTTTCCAGTAAACAGATGTCACCCCAACAGCTTTGACGTGCAAGTCGCCAAAGTGGCGTCAAATCGAAAGACTTGCACCAGGCCACCCGATGGAAGGCCCTCGTCACACGCCATTATTATTATTATTATTACCCCAACAGCTAAAGACAAATGTATGTTACATTCCATATTGATTTGTAGTTTTAACATCTGGTAAAAAAAGCAGCAGGCTCCAGAAATTAATCACTAATCTTTTACTAGGGTCCCATTAAGTACTTTGTAACATTAACTGAATTAACTGTTGGTGTGTGGTAGAATATGATAATAATATTAAATAGGAAACACCTCCCAATATCCTGCAAAAATATGCATTTATTTGGTCACTAACTAGGTTTTGGCTTCCTAGGCCATCTTCAGCTGACAGCTGAATGTTGGAAATACAAATAAAATGATGTGTGAATTTCACAGATATTATTTAGGGAGAAGGTACAAAAATAATGACATGTAGAGTATTTACATAGAAAAATGTTAAATTTTTTCCATGCATAAACACTAACTAAAAAGTAAACACAACATCTCTTCCATGGAGATACATTTAACAACAGATGAAACATATAGTTGCATTTACAATTTCAATCTGGTATTTGTAACTGAAAGTTAATTTAAAACAGGGGAAAAATAAATTTGAGTCTGGTCGTATAATACTAAGCTGGCACTCTGTGTCATATATGTTTTTTTATTTCCAACATCTCTCTGATTTTCTTCAGAGAATGTAAAACTTGACATTCTGCATCGTATGAGTTTTTTCTATTGACAGATGTTCCCAAAAGTCGAAACTTTGTTTCTTAATATCCAGCCTCTCTCATTTTTAGATAACCTAACTGCCACAGCTATGGCTGATTGACCAATATATATTTTTTTAGTGTTGGCATGTGATTTTATATGCATCACTCAGCATCAAGGCTTGTAATTTATCTTTAGTATTAATTACTAGTGACAGTTTTAAGCATTAAAAACTGTTTCCAGTTACTCATGTAAGATTTTATCAGCTCATAAGCAGTTCCTCTGATGCCAATGTTCCACAGATTATCTAACAGGATAGTGGCATTCACACAGTCAACAGATTTCTCAAGGTCAAGGTAATATACCTGCAACATGTTGCTTGTTCTCAATGCCACTTATTATCTATTCAGTTAACTGAGCAGCTGCTGTGCTAGTTGATTGACATTTTAAGAATCCATTTTGATTTTCAAACATTAGGTTGTGCATCTGGAGAAAGATTAAAAATCTGTTGTTTATTACTGTTTTGACTATTTTGGAAAAGACAGGAAATATTATATTAAGATTCCTCAGTAGTTTTGAATTTTTAGTTTGTCAGCTCTTTTAAAGATTGGTGTTACCTGAGATACTTTTTATATCTGTCTGAGAAGGTGCCTCATACTATTACATCATTTACTGCAACAGACAGAGGTAGGCAGAAATTCTGTCATCATCACACTTTTAATACATGAATATTGAGGGCATCATGTCCTGCGCAAGTGGAAGATTGGTGGATTTGAGTTCAAAAAATGAGTGAAGTTGCAGGAAGTGGGGTATTTCTTCTATCATGAATCTACACTGCAAAGATGTTGCCAGTAAATGTGTAAAATGCCAGAAGAAGGTCAGCTTTCGGTTATAGAATACCTCTTTCATGTGACCATGGAAACATTAGAAATAGACAGGGCAATCATGGTTCCCACATTCCAATAGAAGATCTCCTGATTTGTCTGTTAAATATGACACTCATAGGTGTAGTAATTATGGGTTAGGATGAAATTAGCTGGGGTGACAATAAATGAAGTTTTTGGGAAGAGTTTCAACTGACCTCTGGGAGAGACAGAGTTCTAGGCCAGAGAGAGCATATGTATGTGGGACATTGCTGTAAAGTAAGATCATACTGATGTTGCATAAAACACTAAACATTGCAACACTTACAAATTTTGGAGTTTGCAGCAGAATTTCTATTTTATTTAGACAACATTCTGACAACTTCCTTAGCTTTCTTGATTAGGTGTGGGTTGTTGTTGCTATTCTAGTCTTCAATCGGAAGACTGGTTTGATGGTGTTCGCATGCTACTCTATCCTGTGCAAGCCTCTTCATCTCCGAGTGACTGCTGACCTGAGTCCTTCTGAATCTTCTTACTGTATTCATCTCTTGGCTTCCCTCTATGATTTTATCTCCCTCACTTCCCTCCAGTACTAAAAGGGCGATCTCTTGATGTCTCAGAAGGTGGCCTACCAACTGATCGCTTTTTCTAGTCAGGTGTGCCACAAATTTCTTGTCTCCCCAGTTCTGTTCAGAACCTCCTCATTAATTATGTGATCTACCCATATTATCTTCAGGATTCATCTGTAGCACCACATTCCAAAAGCTTCTACTATCTTCTTGTCTTCTTGTTTCACTTCTACACATGGTTACACTCCATACAAATACTTTCAGAAAAGACTTCCTGACAGTTAAATCCATACAACAAATTTTTGTTCTTCATAAATGGTTTCCTTGCCCTTGCTACATTTTATATCCTCTCTAATTCATCCATCATCAGTTATTTTTATGACCAAATAGCAAAACTCACCTACTGCTTTCAGCATCTCATTTCCTAATCTAATTCCCTCAGCATCATCTGACTGTATTCAATTACATTCCATTATCCTGGTTTTGCATTTGCTGATGTTCACCTTATTTCCTCCTTTCAAAGACACTATCCATTCCGTTGAAGTGCTCTTTCAAGACCTTTACTGTCTCTGACAGAATTACAATATCATTGACAAACTTCAAAGTTTTTTTATTTCTTCTCCCTGAACTTTAATTCCCACTACAATTTTTTCTTGTTTTTCCTTTACTGTTTGCTCAGTGTACAGACTGAATAACATTGGAAATACACTACAGCCCTGTTTCGCTCCTTTCTCAACCACTGCTTCCCTTTCATGCTCTTCTACTCTTGTAACTGCCATCTGGTTTCTGTACAAGTTGTAAATAACCTTTTTCTCACTGTGTCTCACCCCTGCTAGAATTTCAAAGAGAGTATTCCAGTCAACATTGTCAAAAGCTTTCTCTAGGTCTACAAATGTTATAAATGTAGGTTTGCCTTTCCTTAACCTATCTTCTAATAGAAGCCATGAAGTCAGTATTGCCTTGTGTGTTCCTACACTTCTCTGGAATCCTAACTGATCTCCCCTGAGGTTGGCTTCTACCAGTTTTTCCATTCTTCTGTAAAGAATTTGCGTTAGTATTTTGCAAAAATGTCTTATTAACTGATTGTTTTGTAATATTCTCATATGTCACTACCTGCTTTCTTTCGAAATGAATAACTTTATTTGTTTTGAAGTCTAAGGGCTAAGGGTATTTTGCTTCTCTTATATGTCTTGCTATTCAGACGGAAGAGTTTTGTCATGGTTGGCCCTCCCATTCTACCAGTAATTCAAAAGGAATGCTGTCTGTTCTCAGGACCTTGGCTCAACTTATGTCTTTCAGTGCACTGTCAAATTCTTCATGGAGTATCATACCTCCCATCTCATCTTCATCTATGTCATATTCTATTTCTATAATATTGCCCTCAAGCACATCTCTCTTGTACAGACCATCTATATACTCCTTCCATATTTTAGATTTCGCTTCTTTGATTGAGCTCATCCTATTCATACAGCTGGTTCTCTTTTCTCAAAGGTCTCTTTAATTTTCCAGTAGGTGGTATCTATCTTTCCCTTAGTGGTATAGGCTTCTAAATCCTTACATTTGTCCTCTAGCCATTCCTGCTTAGCCATTTTACACTAACCGCCAATCTTATTTTTTAAACATTTGTATTCCCTTTTGCCCAATTCATTTACTGAATTTTATATTTTCTCCTTTCATCAGTTAAATTAAGTATCTTTTCTGTTACTAAAGAATTTCTACCAGACCTCCTCTTTTTACCTGCTGCCTTTAATATTTCATCTCCTCCCTCTGAAACTCTCAACAACCTCTGGTTTCTTCAGTTTATCCAGGTCCCAATCTCTTTAAATTCCTACCTTTTTAATCTACAGTTCATAACCAATAAATTATGGTCAGAGTTCACATCTGGCCCTGGAAAGATCATACCATTTAAAATTTGGCTCCAAAACCTCTGTCTTACCACATTACATATTTTATTTCAGTAATAATTTCTGGGTTCGGAGACTTTGGTTGTTTTATAAAACTACTACATCACATTTTGTCTCTGACTGTAGGAGACATCTGCTGAATTAAAACGGCAAGCTTCCAAGACAACTCCCTCAGCCAGAGACAAAATGTCTAGGAGTAGTTTTACATATCAACCAAAGTCTCTCTGTATGGAAATTTTATTGAAGTAACATCAGCTGTGAAAGCCTACAGTGTATGACATATCTTATTGTTCACTGATTTGTTTCCAACTGCACTGTGAATGAGACATATCGCATACCACCCTAGCAAATGTTTTCTAGTGCTGGCAAAGAAGAAAATAGTCTCACAGAAATAACCAAAACAAGGCTATACCAAACCATGAGAAAATGTTTTAAGTAAAGAGAATGTGGCAAGACCACACCAGTCAACAAAAAAGTTGTAATAGGCACTTCTCTATAAGCAGAGATAGTATTGATATGTTTTCTATGTGATTTAAACAAATTGAGTTCTGGATCACGTTTTTCTTACACTAAAGTCTTTGTCCTAATCAATTAAATTATTCACCACTCTAAGCCTGACTGCCTTCTCTATTATGTTATTCCAAATGTACATCAATTTATCATGATGTTGCTATCTTCATATTTCTTTTATGGCCCACTGCTGAGGTAGTGTTTGGGAACCGATCATTAAGTTATCTGTGTGAGTTAGGTGCGAAAATTTCCATTATTTAAAGCTTTCTTCAACAGTTCTTACAGTCTGTCTAATTTATGACATGCCACATTTACATGGTATGTAGTAGACACCCAGGTTTTGGAGCTCTAGATTCCAGTACACTAGTTAGTTTTGGTGGAGGTATTGAAATACATTGGAAACCATATGGAAGGTAGGTAAATTTGGCTTCTTCTACCCTGTTGGTTCCCTCTACTGGCAGTGTTGAATTGTGCTGTAGAGCATGCCTGATATGTTATTCTAAGTATCTGTTCTTTCATGGAAGTTATCTCACATGTCTCAGCTCTTCAATGAAGCTTTCTTTGTCTGACAGCATATATGATCTGTTAATCAGTTTTCTACACAAAGAACTTGTTTGTAATTGCTGATGATGATTTGTGACATGCAGTTGGGGATCAGTATGGATAGAGCTCCTGTAGACAACTCATCATCACTTTTATTAGACAGTTCAGCATGGATCTCTCTATAGTTAAAATTATGACATAGTCAGCAAGTGAAATTCCTATGTCTTGATCTTCTCATTTCACAGTAGTACCCCTTTGGCTGTCATCCACAGAATACATACAGCACAGTGGTACGTCGACAATATTCTATGCCTTGTTTTGTTTCTCTTTATGACAAGCCATCCTGGGCTTACAGTCACAAAGAGAACAACACTTGCACACAGTGAGAGTTTCTACAGCTTGCCTTCGTGCTTGCCAAACTTACTCTGGCCAGCAAAGTTACTGGGTCTCTCAAAAATTGAGACTGTTAGTAACAGCATGGGTGTGGCCCTCCAACCAGCAAAGGATTTTGATGATCTAACATGTCAGTTGGACAAAATTTGACATGATATTCCTGAGGAGGTCATCCAACAACTCTATGAATCAATGACAAGCCAAATAAGTGCTTGCATAAGGGTGATAGGTGGACCACTGTTCTACAGAGGAGCTCCAGGAACACTCACCTGAGTTTAAACACTTGCTTGCCACCAAACACCCCAGACTTGAACATTATTGAGTATATCTAGGATGCCTTGCAATGTGATGTGCAGAGAGATCTCCACCCCCTCGTACTCTTATAAATTTATACACAGTCCTGCAGGTCCACAGTGTCAATTCCTGTCAAACACTACTTCACTACTTCAGACATTAGTCAAGTCCATGCCATGTCAAGTTGCAGCACATCTGGGTGTTCACAGGGGGCCCTACACAATATTAGGCACATGTACCAGTTTCTTCGTCTCTTCAGTGTATATTGAGGTAACACTTAACAGATTTTTTAGGGGAGGGCGACATGATTTTCTTTGCCCTACATTGTGCATATTTCTATTGATGGTTTTCGAAAGTTTTAATATTTGACACATATGCTTTGAGTTACCCCAAAATGCGATTCCATATCTTATTACTGACTCTAAGTAGCTGTGATATACGACTTCTCTTATGTCCATACTGATGGCATTGTACAATATTCTCCTTGCAAATGCTATGCTATTTAATTTATTTGCAAGGTACTGTATGTGTGAGCCCCATAGTAGATTTTTACCCATTTGCTTTCCTAGGAATTTCATACAGCTAGCTTCCTGCAAATCCTGGTTTCTGTGACTGACCTGAATATCATTCAATTTTACTTATTTTGTTTTTAACTGCATTAACTGAGTCTTTTCATTCTAACCCATTTTAAACAAACCAGGTATTTAATTTTTCTAAAATATTTAATACAGTTTGGGGAATTTGGTCAGTACTGTTACTTTCAATGATTACTGACGTGTTGTCTGCAAATAAATCTGAGTGACTCTTGATATGAAGTGGCAGATCATTTATGTAGTGGTAGATCATTAACATAAAACAGAAACAGAATGGGATCTAAGACAGAGCCTTGGGGCATTTCATATGGAATGGTTTTCCATTTTGAAGTATAAATTCCTCTCTCTGTTGATACAACCACTCTTTGTCTTCGGTTGGGTAGGTAGGACTTTGATAGGTCACAAAAAATTCTTGTGGCATGTAGTGAGTTGTCTACAGAGGAGCTAATTTTATCTACAAAATGGTTTATAGTGGATACTGTGGTTTTGACTTTTTGAAATCCATAGCGATTTTTTGAGATTATTTTGAATTTTTCTATGAAATTTTGGATTTGTATGGTGACTAATTTTTCAAGTATTTTTGATAGTGATGGCAGAAGAGAGACTGGGCAGTAGTTTCCCATATATTGCTTTTTGCCCTTTTTGTATAGTGTCTTAGTTAGTTCGTACTTCAGTGTGTCTGGAAAATAACCTTCTTGAAGGGATTGGTTAACCAATGTTGATAGTGGCTGTGCAATTATTTTAGAGACTGTTTTAACACTTTTGTTGTTATCCCATCCAATCTTGCTGATGTTTTGTTTTTTAGTGATAGTATCATATTTTCTATATTCTTTACAACAGTTTTGGTAAATGTACTCACCTTCAAATTGCTCATTGTTGAAGAAATTTACCTTATCCGGGTAATTCTACATTGATGTTTGATTTGTTTACATTTATTAAGAATTCATTAAATAATTCAGGAATATGAGCAGAATTTACTATAGTTTTATCCTCTATCTTAATTTCAGAAATAACAAGGCCTGTTTTGGTTCTGATCACTGACCATAATGCCTTCGATTTCTTTTCACTATTTGAAATGTATCGAAAAATTTTAGTGAGTTGTTGGGTTCCCTGGGTAGACATATGTTGAAATCAGTAATTATTATGACTCTTTTCTTGGTTTCTTTTTGAAGTTTTTGCAATAGACACTGTAATTTCAATAAAAAAACGTCTTGTTATTTCTGTGCCTGGATTGCACAGATAAAATTACAATATTCTGCCCTAACTCTACACAGCAGCTTTCAAATATACATTATTCATTAGGGAAATCAAAATCGAATCATGCTCTATATTCCATTGATCTTCCCACATGTATGCATAATCCTCCTCATGTTAAATGCTGCTGGCAAAATAAAAACTATCAAGATTATTTAAGATTTTGATAGTATCCTTAGTAAACCAGTGTTCATTCAAGCATACATCCTTGATTTTTAGTATTTCTGTTGAAATGATTTGCAAGTTGTTAGTTTTGTTTCTCTGCCATTTGTGTAGTTTGAATATAACCCATTCATGTTCAAGTACATTATGAACATATTGTTCCTTTATTGAATATCCCTAAGGGCATATGTTTTGAAACATCATTTATGTATTTTCGTTTAAATTTCGTTATAAATTTTTTCACCCCTAACTGGGTATACTAGTTTCTGTAACTAAGTATGATCTTAAAAATATCACTGTTCATGTTGCTGATCCTAGCCTGTTTGGATGCAGGCCATCTTGTCCTAGACTTTTATCACTTATAAAGTTACTTGAATCCATGAAAACTGCACCAAGTCTGTTGCACTGTTCTCTGATGTGATTATTATCCTGCCTCTGCACTTATCGTTTACTGATCTTCTCTGCAGGATAATCAACTTTTATGCTGGATACATGAAATTCAGGAATGAAAAAAAGTCAAACACATAGTTTCCTTATCACCAAAGACTGTTTACGCTAGTCCTAGACATACTTTTCATATCTTTAAACTTGAAAAACAGAGAGAACGTGGATTATTAAAGCATACATAAACCATCTTTGTTTTGCAAATAATATTCTGCTGTTTGGTTCTAAGGCAGATAAACTGCAATGATGGATGGAGGCGCTTACCACAGCAACTTCGTAGGTAGGCACTATCCACCATTCATGACTCACTGGAGAGGAGCAAGTTACATCTTTAGCTTTTTTTGTGTATTTTTACAGTTAATTCTTAAATTCCTTGCATTGTTTTGTATTTAAGAGGTATAGTCTTGTGTTTTAATGACTGTCTAGTGTCGATCTGCACTGTCTGTAGCGCAATGTTGTTCACTGCAGACAGCACAGTCAGGTGCCAGCCACTACATCTACATCTACATTTATACTCCGCAAGCCACCCAACGGTGTGTGCCACTGTCATTTTCCTCCCTTTCCTGTTCCAGTCGCGTATGGTTCGCAGTAAGAACGACAGCCAGAAAGCCTCCGTGCACGCTCGAATCTCTCTAATTTTACACTCATGATCTCCTCGGGAGGTATAAGTAGGAGGAAGCAATATATTTGATACCTTATCCAGAAACACACCCTCTTGAAACCTGCCTGGACAGCAAGCTACACCACGATGCAGAGCACCTCTCTTGCAGAGTCTGCCACTTGAGTTTGCTAAACGACTCTGTAAAGCTATCATGCTTACTAAATAATCCTTCATAAGTGCCGTGGAAAATGAAATAACAAACACGCTAAAGACAAAAGAAAAAATAATAAGTTTGTTAACGGATGATTTAGTATCAATCAATACAAAATACCAAGAACTTCCGAGAAAATATCAAGAGCTGCAAACTAAATATAAAGCAGTGGATTGAAATTGTCGCCTAACTCCAGACAACGCTGTTGTTAATAGTCATTCCGCATAGAAAATGGGGTGTGCGCGGGAAGAAAAAAAAAAAAAAAAAAAAAAGAAAGAAAGAAAAAGAAAAAAAAGAAAAACCACTACACATAAGTACAGCCCCAGTGATACCATTATCAAACAAATTCTCAGCACTTGTAGCAGATTGTGGTAAAACAATAGACATTAAAAAAGAAAACAGAAAGTAATCACAAAACTCTCACTAAAGAACCAAAAAAGAACTTGCCAACCTTAAGACGCACCAAAGGGCTTCTTCTGTATGCCAACAGTCAGAGAAAAGATCTACCCAAACATTTTCATGAAAGAATGCCTTCAAAGCATTCAGTTCTCGTGAAAAGCAAGCCTGGTGCAATGTTAAATGCAGTGGTGGAGAATATTACAACAGAAACAAGTCAATTGGACAAAGATGCTCATGTTGAGATTATTGGCGGTGGCAACGACATATACAAAAACGAAAGCAAGACAGCCCTGCGAGGCTTCCGTAACATATTACCAAAACTATTTCAAATGAACATTGTCATCACAAACGTGCCAGTGCGACATGATTTACGACCGTGGTTGTGTGCAAACAAAGAGATTCGCCACTACAATTCCGAGCTAAAGAAACCGTGTGATAAATTTAGCCATGTACATTTGATAGACTTAAGTAAGATGAGAAGTGATGAACATACAAAACACGTATTCCACTTAAACAGGAAAGGGAAGGCCAAGCTAGTTTCCCACATAAGCAAACTGTCCGAGAAAGACAGTGTGGAGAAGGCTCCAATTTCTCTGGTCTACAATAGTGAGACTTTTTTAGAGTAAAGGACCATAATAACAATTTTCAGAGGTGTATTTTGGATATGACTGAGTCCCGTGCGCGCAAAGAAAAGTCAGGCTGTGAAGTAAGTGCTCAGTCATTGCAGGTCAGTTCCAAAAAACCAGTGTATACAAAATGTCGTAAAAAGTGTAACTCAAACAATTTTGAATCGTGAAAAATGGTAAATAAACAAGAAGGAATAACACCCTTAAAGTTAATGCACTTAAATGTGCAATATCTCAGAAACAAACTAGACATTTTACAAATATTCATAGAGCAACACTTGCCACATGTACTAGTAATAACAAAACATGGGCTAAAATGCAGTGAAATAATATACTATAGATTAGAAGGTTACTTACTAGCAAGTAGTTATTGTAGGCAAAACCATAAAGATGAAGGTGTGGCAATTTATGTTAATGAGGATGTAGAAGCTAAAAAAATTTCCTTTCTTGAACACCACACCAAAGAAGGATCAATTGAAATGACAGGCATTGTACTCCACAGTAATGATCTTAAGTTACCAAAGCATAAAGTGATTGGAGTGTATAGGCCACCAAATGCTGATGTAATGCTGTTTATGGATAAACTTAGTAGTGTTGCTGGTCAGGCTGGTTCTAATGACCTTACTATATTAGGTGACTTTAATATAGATGCAAACTCAAATAGTATAGTAAACTTGAAATTCAGTGATGTACTGACCTCATACAACCTTGTAAATATAGTGAACTCTGACACCAGAGTGATGGACACATGTTCCACTAGAATATATTATGCTATAATCAACAAAGATGCTATAGATAAGGTACATTACAGTAACTTAGATTTTCTTTATTCTGACCTCTTCTGTCAGGTGATTCAGTTGTGTTGCAAAAATGAATGCTGAATACCTCAAATATTAAAGCTCTTAAAGACAAACTCGTGAATGAGAAATGGGATTCTGTGTACCAGGTAAAAGGGTTGGGTGAGAAACGGAATGAATTCTACTCAACCCTATTGCATCATTATGAATATAGTTGTCCAGTCAGCGAAATCCAGAAGGTAGTTAAACACTGTCAAAATGGAAGTAATCCTAGACTAAAACTCCCAACAAATCTGATTAGGCTCAGACAGCAAGTACATGATCTAAACCAGCTTTATAAAGCTACTACTATGCAGGTTTTCAAGGAAAAATACAGTAGGGCCAAGCAAACTTTTAAAACTGAAATTGTCAATCTAAGGAAGCATATTAACATCAAAACAATAGAACAATCTGACAACATAAGCAAAGCATCTTGGAAGTTGATTGACAAATACTGAAAAGGTCCCAACAAGATGAACATGGAACCACTCAGCTTAAGACATGATGGTAACATTATAAAAAAAAAAAATAGATACTATATATAATATTTTTAATAACTACTACATTTCTGGTGAACAATCAACGCATATTACAGATTCACAGATAAAGATCCGGTGCCATCTCACTCAGTGTACCGAATTTGAATATGTGGAAGTGAATGAGCAGGAGGTTCACAGGACAATATAGATGCTAAAGAAAAATTTTTTATCTAGATGGGATGCCATATCCACTGCTATTATTAAAGCATGCTTAAAAGAAATTTCTAAACCTCTTACTCACCTGATTAACTGCAGCATTAGAGAAAACATGTATCCAACGGCTCTAAAAATGAGTGTACTGAAACCAGTTTATAAAAAGGGAAGTAAGGAAGAAGTCTCCAACTATAGACCAATATCTTTAATTCCCACTTGTAGCAAGATATTCAAAAGCATTATCCTTTCTCAGCTAAGTGCCTTTTTCACAAAACATAAACTGCTTGTAGATTCGCAGTATGGCTTCAGAAAAGAGCTGAGTACAACCACAGCAGTTACACAGTTCATCCATGAAGTTTGTTGGACCAAAAGATGCAAACTGTAGGAATATTTTTGGACCTGACAAGAGCATTTGATATGGTAAACCATAGGGTACTTCTTAAAAAGTTAAAATCTTATAGTATTGAGGTTCAAGCCATGAATCTTTTAACCATGCACCTGTTGAATCATAATCAAAGCACTAAATTGTCATACAAACTAGATAATAAAATCATAAACTCCCAGTCCACCAGTGAACCTGTATTACAAGGTGTACCACAGGGCTCAATCCTTGGACCCTTTGTCTTCATTATATATATTAACGACACTGCACAACCCATTAACTCCCATATTGTAAGCTATGCAGATGACACGTCAATCTTATTCTATGCGAGCGAATCTAAAGAGTTAGAATCTCTTGCTACTAGTGGTGTAACAGAAGTAACAAAATATTTCAATGATCAAGGACTCGAGGTGAATGTCACCAAATCTCAACTACTGACATTTAAAACAGGCGGTACTCATCACAACAATATGAATAGACTGTGTAATATCTCTGCAACAGAAAATGGTAACTGTAAATTCCTGGGTGTATATGTTGAAAATTTGTGGTGGACATACCATGTTAATTTCATAGGCGGAAAAGTCAGTAGTGCCATATATCTCCTCAGCCAACTTGCAAAGATGGTTTCTAGCCAATCACTGAAATTAGTATATTATGGAACACTTTACCCCTTTCTCAATTACGGAATTGAACTATGGGGCTGTGCAGCTAATGTACATTTAAAAAGAATACTACTAATACAGAAAAGAGCAATAAGACTTACACATGGGATGTACACGATCACAACACTAGAACAAAGTGTAACTATTTCCGTAACAGAACAACGTTAAAAATGACTGATAGAAGTCCATATATCAGTGGTTTGATTTGGTATAACAAGCTACCAAACTCTCTAAGAACGTACACGGGAAATGTTTTTGAAACAAAATCAGTTGTCATGTGATAAATGTAAAAAATAGACATAAGAAGCAATTGCTACCAGAATATAGTGTATTTTATAAGTATAAATATAACCATAGTATTAAGTCTGACGTTTGCAAAAGCCATCATTATGATGGCTCCACACAAAGAAAATGTAAATAAATAAATAAATAAATAAATAACCCTGTGACGAAATGCGCCACTCTTCTTTGGATCTTCTCTATCTCTGACCTGGTATGGATCCCACACTGAAGAGCAATACTCAGGTATAAGTCAAATGAGTGTTTTGTAAGCCACCTCCTTTGTTGATGGACTACTTTTTCTAAGGACTCTCCCAATGAATCTCAACCTGGCACCCACCTTACCAAAAATTAATTTTATATGATCATTCCACATCAAATCGTTCCGTACACATACTCCCAGATATTTTACAGAAGTAACTGCTACCAGTGTTTGTTCCACTATCAAATAATCATACAATAAAGGATCCTTCTTTCTATATATTTGCAACACATTACATTTGTCTACGTTAAGTGTCAGTGGCCATTCCCTGCACCAAATGCCTATCTGCAGCAAATCTTCATGCATTTTGCTGCAATTTTCTATGCTGCAACTTCTCTGTCTACGACAATATCATCAGCAAAAACCTGCATGGAACTTTCGGTACTATCTACTAGGTCATTTACTAATATTGTGAAAAGCAATGGTTTCACAACACTCCCCTGTGGCACGCCAGAGTTTACTTTAACGTCTGTAGACATCTATCCATTGAGAACAACATGCTGTGTTCTCCTTGCTAAAAGCTCTTCAATCCAGCCACACAGCTGGTCTGATATTCCGTAGGCTCTTACTTTGTTTATCAGGCGACAGTGCAGAACTGTATCAAATGCCTTCCAGAAGTCAAGGAAAATGGCATCTACCTGGGAGCCTGTATCTAATATTTTCTGGGTCTCATGAACAAATAAAGTGAGTTGGGTCTCACACGATCACTGTTTCTGAAATCCATGTTGTTCCCACAGAGTAGATTCTAGGTTTCCATAAATGACATGATACACGAGAAAAAATGTTCTAAAATTCTACAACAGAACGATGTCAGAGATATAGACCTATTGTTTTGCGCATCTGCTCAACAAAACTTCTTGGAAACTGGAACTACCTGTGCTCTTTTCCAATCATTTGGAACCTTCCATTCCTCTAGAGACTTGCAGTACACGGCTGTTAGAAGGGGGGCAAGTTCTTTCGTTTACTCTGTGTAGAATAGAATTGGTATCCCATCAGGTCCAGCGGACTTTCCTCTGTTGAGTGATTTCAGTTGCTTTCCTAGTCCTTGGACACTTATTTTGATGTCAGCCATTTTTTCATTCATGCAAGGATTTAGAGAAGGAACTGCAGTGCGGTCTTCCTCTGTGAAACAGCTTTGGAAAAAGGTGTTAAGTATTTCAGCTTTACGTGTCTCATCCTCTGTTTCAATGCCATTATCATCCCAGAGTGTCTGGATATGCTGTTTCGATCCACTTACTGATTTAACATAAGACCAGATCTTCCTAGGATTTTCTGTCAAGTCGGTACATAGAATTTTACTTTCGAATTCACTGAACACTTCATGCATAGCCCTCCTTATGCTAACTTTGACATCATTTAGCTTCTGTTTGTCTGAGAGGTTTTGGCTACTTTTAAATTTGCAGTGAAGCTCTCTTTGCTTTTGCAATAGTTTCCTAACTTTCTTGTTGAAACACGGTGGGTTTTTCTCGTCCCTCACAGTTTTACTCGGCATGTACCTGTCTAAAACGCATTGTACCATTGCCTTGAACTTTTTCCATAAACACTCAATATTGTCAGTGTCAGAACAGAAATTTTCATTTTGATCTGTTCGGTAGTCTGAATTCTTCCTTCTTTTACTCTTACTAAACAGATAAAACTTTCTCCCTTTTTTTATATTCCTATTTACTTCCCTATTCAGGGATGCTGCAATGGCCTTATGATCACTGAGTCCCTGTTCTGCATTTACAGGAAAGTAGCTCATTTGTTTGTATCTGCCACAGTGCAATGAATAGTGTCAGTGACTGGCTCAAAGTTTTAAGGTAGGTTGATTTAAGTTAACAGGGCTTATTTTAATATTTTTTAAATTTATGTATCATCTTACATTTGTATTTTAGTTTTAGGATGAATTTGGTGTGTGTATTTTGTGTATGGATGCATGAGGGGCTGGCCACAGTTCAGGAATAGTTCCAGATGCTGTTCTCCATATTCAGCCACCTGCAGGCTGTTGCCTCAGGATGTAGCATTCACATCTACATCCATATTCTGCAAACCACTGTGAGGTGCATAGCAGATGTGCTATTGTACCAGTTATTTGAGTTTCCTCCTTTCCATTCACATATGATGTGTGGGAATAATGATTGAATGCCACTGTGCCTGCAGTAATTATTCTAATTTTATCTTCATGGTCCATATGTGAGTGATACATAGGGGATTGTAGTATATTCATAGAGTAATCATTTAAAGCCAGCTATTGGAACTTTTTTAGCAGACTTTCTTGGATTAGTTTACATCTGTTTTCAAGAGTCTACCATTTTAGTTTCTTCAGCATCTCGGTAACACTCTCCTATGGATAAAGATCCCTGGGACTTATCATGCTGCCCTTCTCTGTGTATGTTCAATATTTACTATTAGTACTGTTTGGTATGGGATGCACACTTTCAGTCATATTCTAGAACCTGTCAGACAAGTGATTTTTAAGCAGTCTTCTTTGCAGACTGATTGTAGTTCTTCAGTATTCTACTAATAAACTAAAGTCTACCACCTGCTTTATGCACAACTGAGCCTATGTGATCATTTCATTCCATATCCCTATAAAGCATTATACCCAGGTATTTGTATGAATTGGTTGATTCCAGCTGTTATTCATTGATTTTATACTCATAGGATACTAGGTGCTTTTGTTTTGTAAAGTGCACAATTTTACATTTCTGAACATTTGAAGCAAGTTGCCATGTCTTTGCACCACGTTGAAACCTTATCAAGGTCTGACTGAATATTTATGTAGCTCCTTTAAGATGATAATTGTAGATAACTGCATCATCTGCAAAAAGCCTGATTTTACTGTGGATATTGTCTGCAAGGTCATTACTACATGATATAAACAGCAAGGGTCCCAACACACTTCTCTGGGGCATACCCAAAGTTACTTCTTCATCTGATGATGACTCTCCATCCAAGATAACATGCTATGTCCTCCCTACCAAAAAGTCCTAAATTCAGTCTCAAATTTTACTTGATATCTCAAATGATCATACTTTTGACAATTATCATAGATGTGGTACTGAGTCAAATACTTTTCGGAAATCAAGAAATACAGCAGCTACCTGATTGCCTTGATGCAAAGTTTTCAGTATGTCTTGTGAAAAAGTGTGAGTTAAGTTTCAGATGATCGATGTTTTCGAAAGCCATGCTGGTTGGCACTAAGGAGATAATTCTGTTTGAGATACCTCATTATGTTTGAGTTCAGAATATGTTCTAAGATTCTACATCAAATTCATGTCAAGGGTATTGAAAGGTTGTTATGTGGATCACTTTTACTATCCTCCTTGTAGAAAGGTGTGACCTGTGCATTTTCCAAGAACTTGGCACAGTTTTTTGTTCAAGGGATCTACAATAGACTATAGTTAGTTAAAAGAGGGGCTAACTCAGCCACAAATTCAGTATATAATCTGACAGGGATTCCATCAGGCCCTGGAGCTTTGTTCACTTTTAACTATATCAGCTGTTTCTCAACATCACTGACACTAATACTTATTTCATTCATCGGTTAGTGGAACAAGGATTAAAGTGAGGCAACTCTTCTGGATTTTCGTTTGTAAAGAGACATTTGAAAACATAGTAAAGCATTTTAGATTTGCTTGATACTCTCAGTTTCAGTTCCCATCTCATTCTCTAGAGACTGGACACTACCTTTGATGTCATTAACACCCTTTACATACAACTAGAATTTCTTTGGGTTCTGTGAAAGATCACCTGACAGTATTCTACTATAGTGCAATAACTACCGTAGCAGAATACTGTGAAATGACATTTCACATAATCCAAAGAAATTTTGGTCATATGTAAAGTTTGTTAGTGGCACCCAAGTTAGTGTCCAGTGCCTAGCAAAAGAGACAGGAACTGAAATTGAAGGTAGCAGAGCAAAAGTTGAAATGCTTAATTCTATTTTTGAATGTTCCTTTACAAATAAAAACTGAAGACAATTGCCCTAATTTAATCCTAGTGCCCCTGAAAATATGAATAAAATAAGTATTGTATTAGTGATGTTGAGAAACAGCTGACATCTTTAAAACTGAACAAAGCTCCAGGCCCTGATGGAATCCCTGTCTGATTCTGTATTGAATTTGTGGCTGAGTTAGCCCCTGTTTTAACAACAATCTATTATGGATCCCTTGAACAAAAATATCCAGTTCTTGGAAAGAGGCACAGATCACACTTTTCTACAAGAAGAATAATAGAAGTGATCCACAAAACTACCATCCAATATCCTTCACATCAATTTGCTGTAGAATCTTACAACATATCTGATCAATAATGAAGTACTGTCAGAGAGAAGTGGCATAAATATTCAGCCAGATCTTGATAATATTTCCACAAGTTGCAGTGATTGGCAGTTTGCTCTAAATGTTCAGAAATCTAAAATTTTGCACTTCACAAAATGTAGTATCCTATGACTATTATATCAATGAGTCACTGCTAGAATCAGCCATCACATACAAATAACTGGTTGTAACACTTTGTAGGGATATGAAATAAAATGACCACATAGGTTGTCATGGGTAAAACAGGTGTAGAGTTCAGTTTATTGGTAGAATACTGGGGAAGTGCAATCCGTCTACAAAAGAGATTGCTTACAAATCACTCATGTGACTCATCCTAGAAACTTGCTCAAGTGTATGTGACCCATACCAGATAGGAATTTCAGGGGATATTGAATGTATACAGAGAAGGGTAGCACAAACAGTCACATGTTTGTTTAATCCATGGAAGAGTGTCACACAGATACTGAAGGAAACGAAGTTGCAGAGTCTTTCAGACAGACGTAAACTATCCCAAGGAAGTCCATCAACAAAGTTTCAACAACCAGCTTTAAAAGATTACTCTACAGATATACTACAATCACCTATGTATCACTCACACAGGGACCCTGAGAATAAGATTAGAATAATTATTATACACACAGAGGTATGCAAACAATAATTCTTCCCACACACCATATGTGAATGGAACAGGAAGAAACCCTAATAACTGAAACACTGGGAATTGTCCCCTGCCATGCATCTCACAGGGATTTGCAGAGTATAGAGTTAGATGTAGATGTAGATGTAGGTGCAGTCATTGAAGGCATCACACATTGCTCTCTTGACAGCCAAATGTGTTTCATTCAGCATCTATCTCTAACCCTACACTTTGTCTTACATCTATTATGCAGTAGTCTCTGTTTCTTTAGAAGTTTCCTTACAGTGACGGTATACCATGGAGGTTCCCTCTCCTTGTGGACTATTCTACTGGCTACATATCCATCCAGTGCATGGTCAACTATTCTTTTCAACTTGAGCCAGAGTTCCTCTACATGCTACTGACCTGTGCTGAAAGTTTCAAGTTCCTCCTTGAGATATGACACTATTGATCTTTTATCTAGTTCAGGGAATGCATATATTCTTCCACTTATTTTAACTGTCCTATGTACTTTGGCAAACATTGCTGCCACAAACACACCATCGTCATTGATACCAGTTTCAATGTGGACATCCTCAAAGAGGTCAGTTACCATTATATGCAATATATTTTTATCATGAGTGAGTTTTCTAACTATCTATTCTAGGTAGTCTTCAGAAAAGGTGTTTACTAAAGTTTCACAGTGTGTCTTATCATGACCACCACTAATGAAATAGTAATTTTCCCAAGTAATTGTTGGATGATTACAATATGATTTCAGAACTTATGTACCAGTGAACTGAGGTTTTCTCTAAAGTTTTCAATTACATTGGGAGAAGAGTCTCGTGGGCAATTGAGGGATCCAATTATTATTTCATGCCCATCCCTGATACTGAGTCTTGATTGTAAATCATGCACTGGAGAAGTATGCGCCCAGTAGCAACAGCAGAGAGTCTGGCGTGTCAGTTGGGACACAAGTGTTGCTTATTTTGCCTACAAGCTCAGTTACTGAGACACCTTATAGTGTATCCATCACAGGGACTCACCATAGAATGAGTGACAGGTTATAACACATTCACATCATTTGTGGGGTGGAGCCATTGTGGGGAGGGACTAGCTTTACCAATCCACCTCGTAAGTGGACAAGTAGCTGGTTCTTCAGCAGGGTCTGAGCAGGAATAGGGGGGAAGGGGCTTGCTACTTATTGAGAGCTGTAAGGCTGGGTTCATTCAGTTGTCCCCTACGGAAATAGTGTCCAGGGCTGAAATATGTTCATTGTGCACTCGGTATGTTTGCCATGGGGCCTCTTGCTACATATGAAGGGTGTCCTGCTTGTGCCTATTGAGGATGTAGGGTGCAGTTGTCTGCAAGTAGTAGCTCATATCAGCACCAATGAGGTCTGTTTTTTGAGTCCCAAGTTTGTATCAGTGCATGGTAGAAGTGGTGAAAACTGCTAGCCTTTTTCATGAGGTCAAAGCAGAGCTTACAATGCGCAGATCTGATCAGTGTCCTTTGCTTTGAACTTGAGTTGGTATACTCAAACACATGATTTGTCATTTCTGTAATGGTCTTGGCTGCACATTTCTCGATCTGTGTTAGGGGATGGAGAAGTGTACAGCTCTTCTTAATAGGTCAAGTGTGTGCCACACTGGGAAAGCAACAACTCAGGTAGCAATGTAATTGTGCAGTGTGTATGTGTGTTTTTTTAGGCTAGGTGATAGCCTGAAGTAATCTAATAAATGCTCACCAGTCAATACACAGAGATCAGTGGAAGATCATGCACAAAGTAAATATACCGGCGCTTCGATTGGGAAAAATTTTTACAGTAAATTGCCAAAGCATGTATAATGAAGTTCCTGAATTTACTTCCCTCCAGGAAAGTTGTCACACTCAAATTATGCTCAGTACTAATATCTGGGTGAAACGCAAAATAGAAAACTCTGAAATATTTAATGAAGCATGGAAGATATATTGAAAAGATAGATTAGACACCACAGAAGAAATGTTCATAGCAGTTAACTAACATATTGTCTCTGCACAGCTTAAAGTTGAGTCTAACTGTAATGTTATCTGGAAATGAGTAACTCAAGTTAATAATTGGATCTTCTTTCCAGTCACCCAATTGCACTCTAATAACCTCAATATCATTCAAAGAAAGTCTACACTCACTAGCACAGAAGTACTCTGATCATCCAATATCAAATGGAGGTGATTATAACTAAGTGAGTATACACTGAGACATGTATGGATTCATTGCAGGTATATGGACATATAGTCTTGTAAAGTAGTTCAGAAAAATTTTTGAAAAACTGTCTTGAGCAGTTAGTTTGACAGCTCACATGCATTGTAAATATTTTAGACCTTGTTGCTGCAAACAGACCTGACCTTATTGACAATGTCCGTATAGAGACAGGGATGTCATCATAGCAGCAAAATTGTGGACAAAGTTTAAATTGTTTGTAAACCATGCACTGGAGAAGTATGTGCAAGTAGGAGGATTAAGGATAGAAGAAATTCCACTGTGGTCTACTGTGGTTTAATAACAAAATTTGGAAAATGCTGGGAAAGTAGGATTGTTGCACACTCTCTTCAAAAAGAATAGAGAAATGTCATCACACAAAAGTTAGAATTAATTTATGTGTCTATAAAAAGATTGATGTGCAAAAGATACAACTTCTACTATCATACATTAGATCTTATTGAGAACCTAAGAAAATTGTGCTTCATAAAAGTATTATGTGGGTCAAAGCCTTCTACCCAGTCTCTTGTCAAGCAGTCTGGTGTGGCAATATATGACAGCAAAAGGAGATCTGAAGTTTTAAATTTCACATTTGAGAAATCCCTCACACGGGAGGATCATACAGACATACCATCACATGACAGTCACACAGACTCCCATATGAGGGGCATAGTAACAGGCATCCTTGGTACACAGAAGCAATAGAAAGACTTTTAAATACATGAGTCACCACATCTGAGTGGAATCCCAATTTAGTTTTACACAGACTATCTTTGGCATTGGCCCCTTGCTTAGCTTGCATTTATCACAAATCACTCAGCTAGCACAGAGTCAGAAGCAACTGGGAAAGAAAAAAAAGAAAGAAAAAAAATCCCGAAGGTAGATCCATATATAAAAGAACAGTAAAAGCATGGACCTGCAAAATTACAGACCCAATATTCTTAACATTGGTTTGCTGCTGAATTCTTGAACTCATTCTGAATTTGAATACAATAAATGACCTTGAGATGGAAAATCAGTCCACAAATCATCACGGATTTAGAAATAATCACTTGTGTGAAACTCAGTTTGCCCTTTTCCCACATGATATCCTATAAACCATGGGTACAGAACAACAGGCAGATTTCATATTCCTACATGGCTGGAAAGTATTTGACACAGTGACTCACTGCAGACTGTTGTCAAAGACACAAGTGGCATGAAGACTGTCTAAATAATAGAATCCAGTAAATTGTTCTCAAAGGCATGGGTTCATCAGACTAGGGTATCTTCAAGAGTGCCACAAGGAACTGTGATAAGACTGCTCTCATGCTCTATGAACATAAATGATCTGACCGACACATTGGGCAACAATCTATCATTGTTTGCTGATGATTCTGTTATGTATAGGAAGATGCCATTGCTGAATGAGGAGGATACAAGATAATTTAGACAAATTTCTAGTTGATGAGATGAACGACAGCTTGCTCAAAATGTAGAAAAACCTAGGTTAATGCGGATGAATATGAAAAGCAATCTTGTAATATTTGAATACAGTTATGGTGATTACATATCTAGGTGTAATATTTGCAAAATGGTACAAACTGGAAGAAACAAATAAAGTCAGTAGCAGGGAAGACAAATGACGGACTTCATCTATAAAATAATCACATACAGAACACTGCTGTAATCCATTCTTGAGAACCACTCAAGTGTTTGGGAGCCCTGCCATGTTGGACTGATGGAAGACATTGAAGCAATTCAGAGACAAGCTGCTAGATTTGTTACCAACAGATTCAATCATTATGCAAATATTACAGGAATGCTACATGCTTCATGAACTCAAACGGGAATCTGGGAATACCTGGAGGGTAGAAGACATTTCCGCTAACCACTATTGAGAAAATTTTGAGAACAGGCATTAGTGGCTGACTGCAGAATGATTCTACAGCCACAAATGTAAGTGTAAGGACCTCACGGACAAGCTAAAAGAAATTTGGCTTGTACAGAGGCATACAGAGAGTAATTTCTCCCTCACTCTGTCTGAGAGTGGAACAATAAATAGAATGGATATTAGTGACACATGATACTATCAGCATATCATGGTTTTCAGAAAATATATGTAGTTGTAGTTTTAGGTTCATAAATCAGTTATATTAAGATTAAAATTATTCCAGTTGTTAGTGTGCATCTTTTAGGCAGGAAGAGGCATAGGTCAGCATGATACAGGTTACATAGAGTAGGCAACAATGACGTGGAGTTATTAGGGACAACAGTGCTACACTTTAGCATTGGAGCTAAGAGTTTTGCCAAATGTTGGTCAAGATTATTCTGTGATTCTCAGAATAGACTTACTGGATAAGTATCATGCAAAAATCAGTGTTACGTGGTATACAACTGAACTCAGTGGAACCTTTTTTTCCACTGGAAACAATTGCAAGTGAGGGAATGTCGCAAGATACATCAGTCATAAATACCGGGTGATCAAAAAGTCAGTATAAATTTGTAAACTTATTAAACCACGGAATAATGTAGATAGAGAGGTAAAAATTGACACACATGCTTGGAATGACATGGGGTTTTATTAGAAAAAAAAAAAAAAGTTCCACAAAATGGCCAACAGACGGCGTCTGGCGTCGTTTGGTGATGATCATGTGCTCAGCCGCCACTTTCATCATGCTTGGCCTCCCAGGTCCCCAGACCTCAGTCCGTGTGATTATTGGCTTTGGGTTTACCTGAAGTCGCAAGTGTATCGTGATCGACTGACATCTCTAGGGATGCTGAAAGACATCTGACGCCAATGCCTCACCATAACTCCGGACATGCTTTACAGTGCTGTTCACAACATTATTCCTTGACTACAGCTATTGTTGAGGAATGATGGTGGGCATATTGAGCATTTCCTGTAAAGAACTTCAACTTTGCTTTATCTTGCTTTGTTATGCTAATTATTGCTATTCTGAAGCGCCATCTGCTGGGCTTTTTTTGAACTTTTGTATTTTGTCATTCCAAGCATGTGTGTCAATTTGTACCTCTCTATCTACATTACTCCGTGATTTATTCAGTTTTCAAATTTATACTGACTTTCTGATCACCCGATATGTCACCAACTGAACTGTGAATGTGTATGCTCAAGACAGGTTTCCATGATAAAATACCACCAGGTACAGGAAAGCTGGTTTTGATTCCCATTAATAATAATAATAATTTTATTAAAAACAAAGATTCCAAGACTTACCAAGCGGGAAAGCGCCGGTAGATAGGCACAATGAATAAAACACACAAACACACACACAGAATTTCGAGCTTTCGCAACCGGCGGCTGCTTCGTCAGGAAAGAGGGAAGGAAAAGGAAAGATGAAAGGATGTGGGTTTTAAGGGAGAGGGTAAGGAGTCATTCCAATCCCGGGAGCGGAAAGACTTACCTTAGGGGGAAAGGATAGGTATATACTCACACACACACACACACACACACACACACACACACACACACACATATCCATCCATACATACACAGACACAAGCAGACATATTTAAAGGCAAAGAGTAAGGGCAGAGATGTAAGTCGAGGCAGAAGTGTGGAGGCAAAGATGTTGTTGAAAGACAGTTGAGGTATGAGTGGCGGCAACTTGAAATTAGCGGAGATTGAGGCCTGGTGGATAACGAGAAGAGAGGATATATTGAAGCAAGTTCCCATCTCTGGAGTTCGGATAGGTTGGTTGTCATTAAGCTGATTACAGCAATAGACAAAGTCTTCATAAACTACTATATTGATGTAAATTGGTTTACATAAAATAGGTACACATTAGAATAAAGTATTTTCATCTTCAAAAAATTCATCAATGGTGTAAAACGGATTATTCCTAGTAGCTTGTATAATTTAGCTTTAAAAAAATTTACAGGCGGTTCTTTAAAGTCTGCGCTTAGTCTATTAAACATCCTTAGTCCAAGAACTAGGAGTTCAGCAATTTTGATAATCTATAATATGGCACGTCTACAGATGTTCTGTTTCTGGTATTATGGCTATGAATGTCACTTCTCAACACAAAATTAGAGACATTGTTTCTAATGTACAATAAAACATTGTAGATGAATAAGTTTACTACTGTAAGACACTGCAATTTAATCAACAGACATTTACAATGTTCCGTTTTATCAGAATCCGTTATTATTCTTATTACTTTCGTCTGTAAAAGTAAAATGTCATTTACATGACAGCTACTACCCCACAGTAAGATTCCATGATGTGACGCTTTGGAAGAAGGCAAAATATGCTGATCTCACAGTCATGGGGAACATTTCTTTTTAAATTTCTAATTAGATAAATAACTCTTGAAGCCTAGCTAATATATTTTTTATGTGTGGTTCCCATGTCAATTTATTTTCAATAGTAACAACTAAACATTTTACAGTTTCTAATTCTTGGTGGTTAGGAATCTCTTTGAGGCTAAACTAAAGTGTCTGGGTTTTGTAAAAAGCCATTAGCTTTGAACCATAATGAGGACTGAGCAAGGGTATTTTCAGTCAATGTTTTCAGTGTACCTAGATCAGAGCTTTTTGTTTAAACATTGTGTCATCAGCATACAATATTGTGTGAGAATTTATGAATGCGGGCAGGTCATTAATCATTAGTATAAACAGTAAAGGTCCAAGCACTGACCGTTGAGGCACTCTGTACCTAACATTAACCAAATTTGATTTCTCACTACCAATGCACACAACTTGTTGGCAGATATCTAGAAAAGACCTGAACATATTTATACTGTTGTCATCAAAACCATAGTAAACTAGCTCATTCAGCATAGTGTGATGCTCTACACAGTCAAAGGCTCTGCTCGGGTCACAAAATGTAGCCTGGGCATAGCCCCTAGCCTCAAACACATCTAGGACTATTTTTACGAGGGAGTCCATTGCATCTGTAGTGGATTTACCTTTCCTAAATCCAAACTGTTTATCACTAATTATATTTAGTTTACCCAAGTACACAAATTTGCTCATAGATAATTGTTTCTAAAATTTTAGAAAAAACTGGGGTTATGGATATAGGTCTGTTACGAGCAGGACAGTTCTGTTCCCTTTTTTATATATGGGCACAACTCTAGAAATTTTGGCTATGTCGGGGAACTTACTTGCAACTAAGCATTTGTTAACACAAAAAGTTAAAGGATAAATCACACAATCAATAACATCTTTCAACAAATTACATGACATATCATAGTAATCAACACTGAAGGTTTGAAATTTTTCACTATTGATGTCGATGTACCCTGAGAAGTGTAGTGTGTGGTAGAAGCCTACAAAATAATGCAGAATTAGATAAAATGTATTGTTCTGTATACAGAAGTGTAAGCACATATAAGTAATCTAAATGGAGAGTTTATGGTCCCTGTTTGGCATGGATGAGATCAGTCTGCCAAAGGGCTTGATGATTGCAAATTTAGATGAAGAAGACACTGATTGGTCATTGAACAATCAGAGCCACAAGAAAATCACTTGTGCATAGAATTACATAATAAAGTGAATCACTTGCAAGGAAGTGATCACCAGGTGATGGAAGCTTCGTTACTGAAATTATTAGGTTTGTTTAACACAAAAAGTCCTTTACTAGTGACACCTGTTACACAACATCATATGTGAGGCAGAAAGCAAAACGGGGGATCCTGTCAGAAGAGTCAATTGTTCAGTATCATTGAAAAAAGTGCTGTGCCTCAAAACTATCACTTTTTTTGTAATTTAATACACTTTTCTTCATCCTTTACAAGATACAATCAATAAAAAACAATTCTGACAACCTAACACACCCAAATTTTCGTTAAAATAGTGAATGTTAAGCCTAGAGAAAGGTACCTCTTGTCACTTATGGAGAAATAATATGGGTCGACTAGAGGCCCTTTTCATTAAAGGATTTGGCTGATATGCATCACTTTGAAAACTAGTCCCTCCTGAATGCTAGAAGGAACTGAGACAACTATTACTGGTTTCTACTGGTTTCTCTCAATAGAAGGAAGTTTTGTAATAACAATAATGTCTGCTCCGAGTACAGGTCCCTTTTTCTTCACTGATTTATAATCAAGTAATATTGTTGATATTCAAACTCTAGCTCTATGCATTCCGTTTAATGTGTTAGTTATTATGAATGGTTATTTCTTTTGAGCATTCAGCATACTATATTTAGCTTTTGCAACCAAGTATTGATAATCATGCAAACAACTGCAAATTAACTAGAGGAGCAACACCTGATCGTGTTTGTTTCTGACTTTTTCACTGCATGCCTAGTTAATATTAACATATCTACCTGTGGTTGACTGATGTGTGAGTGGGGTAACATTAACCACCTGTATCGACACTGGCCAACTTATTGACCACAGCAACTACAGACATAGTTTATCTGCAACTTAAGTTAATAATCTTCTATCGCCAGTTCCCGCTTGTCTCTCAAACTGTGTGTATCACATGAGTGTTTTGTGCACATATTCAGTTTATTTTCATTGCAAAAATCTGTGGAATCCTTTGCCAAGGTGTCTGCGCATCATTCTACTTGGCCCCAGCTGCCTGCTATTCCCACATTTGTGTTGCCAGACTACAACAGAACCACTATGTACCTAATGGACACGCAGATCATAGCCAGAAAATGGATACCAGTGACGAACAGGGAATTTTTGGACCTTTTCTTCTTCACATACTACATGCTACAACAAGTGATCCAGGACACATAAAAAAGAAAGTGTATGTGAATGTGACACCTTCCCCTCTCCCATCTGCACTCAGTCAAAAACCTCATACCCACGTGGCACCAGCTGCTGCCTAACATCACAATGAAGGAGATCAACCCACCTCCTATGGAGCACCATCTGGACCCAACACAAGAAAGCCACCTTACCATCACAGGATGATAGTATTCACACGCAACAACAATTGTTTAGCACCCCCACCACCACCTCCGCAATCAATATTCACCACTTGTCACTTAGTCAAACACACCACCATGATCAGGAACATCATACTGTCTCCATCTACATTTAATAAGTTTGAGGCAGCCAAAACATTGTAGCTTCTGAGACTACACAGGACCCCCAAACAACAAATACTTCAAACCATCCATGTCGAACAATTAAATGGACAACCACCTTCATAGTCATGGCATCTTTCACAGACCATGATGGATACCCCACTAATGCCCAACATTTAACTGTGGGCCATATGGTCAAGAAAATTGCCATGTGAAATCCAAGCTATGCTGAAATGTGATGTTGGACTCCCACTGGACCATAAATTACTCCTGACAGATCACATAAATACTTTGCAAAATGACTACCCAGCAGCTGCTAGCACTACATATTCCAGGCAGCTATGTTGCACACTAAGTTGGCAAATGACTTCCAAATGATACTGGCCACTTCTGAGGTAACATGACATGCTGAGCTAGGTGCAGTGGCAGCCATCTTGTCCTCTCCAGGACTCTGCTGCCGAACAGTACTGACCTCACCCAAGGTCCTCTGACATGACTTGAGTGGAGCACTGGCAGCCATCTTATATCCCTGCCCAGCAGGGCATGGCCAACTGCTGCTGGACCTTCTCAACAGTGCCTGATGCCACCACAGTCAATCATCAACACTGATCATCCGCCCCCCCCCCCCCCTCACCACCCCCACAGCTGATGTTACAAACGGCCCAGTACCGCCCGCACTGCAGGATACAGACAACAAATGATGGACAATGCAGTGATGCTGGGCTGGTATCACACCCACTTTGGCTCTGCCGTATCAAGTGTACCCAGCAACATCAACCCCCAAACACCTCCCGCAACCTGCATTAGGTATCAGATGCTGAAGTATTAATCAAGTTCACCATACACCATACCCAGTGAACCAAACCAGCTAGTCTCAACCACCTGTCAGCAACAGCTGTAGGTTCTATGAGAAGATCATCACACCAAACAGCACGTTTTTGGTGGATTTGGGGTGGGAAATCAGTACGATTCCGAATACCACACTACACCCACACACCCCCAACTCTGCTACAAGCAAAAGCATTGACCATTGCCACTTACAGAAATGTCAGCTACAAAACTGACCTCGGTAGCAGCCAACACGTCATATATGACATTTCTTCACAATGATATCAACGAACCACTGATTGGGGCCGATTTCCTACAGCAATGCCAACTTTGTCTGGCTTTATAAGAAGGGATACTGCTCTGCAGACTAAGTAATGTCACCATCAAGGGAACTATTGGACAACTACTTTCCCTGCCCCACCACAACACAAGGATGTGTACCTTTGAACAGTGTGCATGCTCTAACTGCTATGATTCTCCAACAAGAATCAACTGAGAACAACTGACCTATGGTAAATAGACATAAGGAAAGAATGCCTCACACAACAGGAAGAAAACTCATCCCTTCAGAGGCCACTGCATGAGTGTCAAAGTCAGCTGGCAGAGGCAGATATACAACATATCAAACTTCATCCCTCACATACCACAGAACAGTTACAATGCCAAGACACAAACCCAAAGGACATATGGCACACATGGAAGGACCTCCACAGCAGAGTGCTGAAATTCTCCATCAACCCTAATGATGACAATGAATGCTATACCTCAACAAATATTGACCCAGATGCTGTTCATCCAGGGCTCCACTGACACTACTGACAACATGCACACACACCACCACTGCAAAGAAGCAGTGCATACCAAACAATGTTCCACTGATCCACTCGAGTCTTCATAGACACCACCTCTCGTCAACAGCAAACAACTACCCGTGACAAACACTACGAATGATTAGGTCAGTGCCAGTGAAAAATAATGACAGTGCAGACAGTATTTGTGCATAAAGTGACTATGATAGTCAAGTTGCCCACGAGGTACCACCCATCTTTCACGAAGCGCGTACCACCTATCCGCCAAGAAATGACAATCTCCATAGCCACTGTAGACAAAACTCAAGTTGCACATTATCTGCCATTCAAAAAGCCCTTATGCTTCACCTCTACATATGGTCCACAAAACGAAGGCACTTTTCAAATGTGCAGGGGCTACAGAATCTTCAATACTCAGACAATTCCTGATCATTACCTGGACCTAATGTCCTGGACTTTGCTCAATCATTAACAGGTGCCACAAATTTTCACCATTGCTTACTGCCAAAAGGCATGTCTGAAAATATCAGCAGTGAATGAAGTTACTGATAACTGCCATTAACATCCCCTTTGGGTTATTTCAGTACTTAATCATGCCATTAGTAGAAAAAATGCGGTTCAAACATTGGAGCAATTCATCGACTCCATCCTGCACAAATTCTCATTCTGTTTCCCTTATTTGGATGACGTACTGATATACTCTGCTATGCCCCAAGAGCATGAAGACCACACGTAACAGGTTTTTCAAGCCCTAGAACAGCTAATGTAGTCACCAACACTGAAAAGTGCACCACTTGCATTGGCAGAA
This sequence comes from Schistocerca gregaria, assembly GCF_023897955.1. Taxonomy (NCBI): domain Eukaryota; kingdom Metazoa; phylum Arthropoda; class Insecta; order Orthoptera; family Acrididae; genus Schistocerca; species Schistocerca gregaria. The sequence continues at coordinate 542,931,507 of NC_064923.1, forward strand.
CTTAACCAGTGTTGTCACATGTTTGTCCTTGAGATTTCCCTGATTTCCAGACACGTTTCAGCTTTTTTCCCTAACAAATTTTGAGATTTCAAGGGTGAGTAAAGATGTCAGTTGACAAATAGAAGAAATGTAAAGAATTCTGTACTTCTAAATGTGTTATTAACCCCTCTAGTTTTGAATGAACAGCAAGTTGTCATTTATAGGATTTATGATCTAAAGGTAACATAACAGGTAAGTTGTGTAAATGAAAGCCATTTTTTTAGATGTAGAATTTCTGTTTTTACTAATGAGTTAACTTTAAGCATGAATCAACAGCAATATTGCAATTGATGACACTAAAAAAAGAGACAAAAGCATTTTATTCAAGAGCTTTCTTCTGTTAGTGACAGCTTAATTTCTTATTTGCATTATTCAATTTTTAAATACACAGATGATGAACGTTACATTGTAAAATGCTACAAAAATATCAGTCTTCTTCAAATGCAGAACAAATACTGACACATTCTATGTCTATGATGTATCCTTAGAAACATAAATTTATCAAAGCTAAGCATTTAAGCGTGTACATAATATTTTACTTGGATAAATTTTTTTCATCTAGTAGCTAACAATGACATATTATGAACTTATAACTTAAAAGAAACTTTTATGACAGAACACAGTATTTAATTACAATTTATCACTACAAAATCTCATAATTCATGTTGAATACTTTGATTTTAAGGTGTTTGTATTAAGACATTTGATAGCTTCCATTAGTGCTTTTAAAGATAAAAGATGTATTACAAAGAATCAAACCTTTTAAACATATGTGATGGCATCAAATCATCATACAAATTGTTTTAATAATACTGGAATAATTTAATATGAACTGAAAACTGTTCATCAGATTAAAATCAATAACAAATCTGAAGTTTGACAAAACTGCTCTTATATCTGAAATGCTGACAGTCTACCGAGGAAATGAAAAACTAAACAGAGGTTTTGCCTTTTCATTAGGTGTTGAAATATGTGACACAATGTATATGAAAAATTGTTACAGAAGAAAATAAGAATTTTTAACAACAATTCAAATCATAAACTATAGAACACATCCTTGTTAATACATTGCCAGAAATGGCAATTCACCTCTGCATTAACAATATTGATTTACTATTATTTCTTTTTGAAGTTTTGTCTTAAGCATACAAGTGATTTTTTAAATGATGGCTGAGAACAAATACTGCAGCAGAGATGACGCCAAATACTATTCTTCAGAATACATCTTTCCTTCCACAGAGGATTATCAGTTGTCATGCACCGTCCTGCAGATTAGAAGTGTCTTTTGGGTTAGGACACAAACCTACACTCTTTGATATAACTGCAACTGAATTTGGAAAGTTTGGACAGGTATTTGGATAGGTATTGACAGGCTGAAGCAGTGATGTTGGTAACTATGACTGCCTGAAAAGGCTGTGAAATGAGAGGTTCATCCACAAAGTGGTTGTGATGCTCCTTCACAACAGATGCAAACAGAATAACAAATGTTTTAAGATACATGGCTTGAAATAATTTTTGGCATCAGTTTGTGTAACACATTTTGTAACTAATTTGTTGATGAATTTTCTTTTCTTTATGTGCAGTCTTCACCTGGCACATAAGCTGCCTAGGCATAATTTTCCTAAATTAGCATTGACCGTTACGGGCTGTCTGCTATGGTCAAGATTCTGGCACTAAATATTACAAGCGGATTTGGAAACATTGGACACAAACTTGAGTGTATACAACACATATTCATCTCCTTACAAGCCTGGCAAACTGAACATCAAAATGTAGACAGAGGTCCTTTCAGTCACCTTTTTCATCAAGTTTCATACTTTGGTGACACGTTCGTCCTACCATACAGGATTTATGAACTTTCCAGGCAAGATAATGCATTAGACCAGACAAACATAAAACAAATATGTTGTATAATATAACATTAAAGTTTAAAAAATAAGAACAGCACTGGGGTACGTTAGTGAATTTTCTCTGCCAAATAATAACATCCTGTATTTTGTCACTCAAGCAATTCAAATCAGCAACAAAAACCAGTCAAAACTCCTTTGTGAGAGAAGCAATCTCTTCATCAATTTAACAGTACAGTGGCCCTTTCAGCTAGCATCCATGACTTTTTGCCCTCCATTTCTTTAACTTGCTGGATGATGGACTTCTCCCTTCTAGCTCTCTCGGCTTCTTCATCTTTTTCACATTGCTTCTGCTTTAAAGCCTCACCATACTGATCTCAAGCACTGCAATAGGCCAGAATCATTCTCTTTTTAAAGTCAATCTTGAAGACACCACCAGCTGATTTTGGACCATCATATACTTGATGTATGGCTACCAATGACTTGGTTTCTTGGTTGACTATCACAGACCCTTTATACATGGAAAAATCATGCTCTACAGAGCCTTTAGCATGGCTCAGAACAAGAATCTTTTGAAAAAAAAGCTACATACATGCTGACAGGTGGTGTCACTATCCACTAAGTCACTGCAAAAGTTAACACAGCATTAGAGGCATTAGAGGTGATGCCAGATTGCAATGGCTGGGCAGTTGGCAAACCAACCATCAACAGTGAGCTTCCGTATTCACCAATCACTGTGATCTCATCAAACGTCAAGGGAGCATCTTCATCACACCCAGTAATCTTGCCAGATGACAGGGACAATGATCCAAAGCAACAGCACACTGAAAACAATCAAATATCCAAATAAGATGATGACATGACCCTTGTGATACTATATACCTACAAACATTTAAAAACCAAACATCAGAAGATGCAGTTTAAAAAAATCAAGAGGTACACGTGATCAAAAATCATGGCTCATTTTCAGTACAGTCCTGAGATAACTGATGTGAGTCTTTCACTATGATATCAAAAAACTATATAATGGCTACAAAAACACGAATAAAAACATGGAATTAACCAAAGTGTCAATTCCATTCTCATTATTTGTAGGGGAGTTCAACTGTAGTATTAGGTTGGAATGTTTTTTTGACCATTCCTCCTATCTGGTAACATTTTCCTGAACATATCACTCATATGTCAGTGCAATTAACTGTCAAAGTGTAAATGATGTAAATAATTCTAACACTGAATT